>NC_064926.1:208753500-209056530 GCF_023897955.1 Schistocerca gregaria
CGGTACAGAAAGGAAAAGAAAAATCTCAGGACACAAGATCAGGTGAATAACGTGGACGCAGAATCACTTCCCAAGCGGACTCCTGTGTAGTGGTTTTTGTCAGTGCTGGCATTATCCTGGAATAGTACCACATCACTTTGTCTTGCAGGTCGTTGTTCTTGGAGTGCATCTGCAAGATGTTTGTGTTGTTGACACTAAATATCAGCAGTAATGTTGTACATGAGCCAACTGATGACAATGAAGCAGAAATGGATGTATGGCTATCCGCTGAATTTTTGATGTTGGCCTAGGGCATGCCGACCCATAGAACTAATTTTTGATGCTACCCCATTGCATGCAAATGTAGCGCGAAAGTGGAATGATGACAGTTTATCACATCTGCAAGCTCTCGAGAACACTGGATCACTGTGGATTAATGCGTTTAAACGATCTTCATCAAATCCCGAATGTGGAGAATCACTAATGTCAAAACGAACATCCTTAAAACGAGAAAACCGTTTTCTTCCTGTGCTCTGTCGAAAGGGGCTATCCCCATTCATAGCACAAATTTTTCTGGCTAGCTGAGTATTGTCAACCCTCTACTGAACGCAAACAGAAGCATATGTCGGAAATGTTACGATTTCTCCACTTGGCACTCCATTTTCTAGCGTCCACTGGTCCACTCAGTATCTCCAAATGACAGAACGGTAATATGTAAACTCAAAGAGCACTAGTGAACTACAAATAAAAAGTGACAATAAATAAATAAACTCATAGCAGCAGAATACCAACATACAAAACAAAAATGTTACAAACTAATATTAGCGTATTATACAGGGTGTTACAAAAAGGTACGGTCAAACTTTCAGGAAACATTCCTCACACACAAAGAAAGAAAATATGTTATGTGGACATGTGTCCGGAAATGCTTACTTTCCATGTTAGAGCTCATTTTATTACTACTCTTCATATCACATTACTCATGGAATGGAAACACACAGTAACAGAACGTACCAGCGTGACTTCAAACACTTTGTTACAGGAAATGTTCAAAATGTCCTCCGTTAGCGAGGATACATGCACCCACCCTCCGTCGCATGGAATCACTGATGCAGCCCTGGAGAATGGCGTATTGTATCACAGCCGTCCACAATACGAGATCGAAGAGTCTTTACATTTGGTACCAGGGTTGCGTAGACAAGTCAAGGGGGTTGAGGTCAGGAGAGCGTGGAGGCCATGGAATTCGTCCGCCTCTACCAATCCATTGGTCACTGAATCTGTTGTTGAGAAGCATATGAACACTTCGACTGAAATGTGCCGGAGCTCCATCGTGCATGAACCACATGTTGTGTCGTACTTGTAAAGGCACATGTTCTAGCAGCATAGGTAGAGTATCCAGTATGAGATCATGACAATGTGCTCCATTGACTTTAGATGGAAGAACATGGGGCCCAATCAAGACATCACCAACAATGCCTGCCAAAACGTTCACAAAAAATCTGTGTTAATGACATGATTGCACAATTCAACATTACCTCCCTTCAATTGGGCCAACTGGCGGTGAATCGAGGAAGTACAGTACATACTGACGAAACCAAAATGAGCTCTAACATGGAAATAAAGCGTTTCCCAACACATGTCGACATAACATCTTTTCTTTATTTGTGTGTGAGGAATGTTTCCTGAAAGTTTGGACATACCTTTTTGTAACACCCTGTATAGTGAGCTAGCTGCTTGTTATGAACTAATTAATGACAAATGTGTGTTTATAGACAAAGAGTTCATTAATTAACGAAATTATTGCTTGACGAGTTTTTTTGAATTTGCCACTTGCACAGAATAAGAAGAAAACTATCAAAATATTCATCATATGGAAAATCAGAACTACTTGTTTCTAAAATATGTGTTTTTGTTGTATATCCTCATACTATACTTAATGGTAGATTGAACTCAGAAAAAGTTTGAACACATATAACCAGATGACGTGCATTAAGAGCCAAACCAGATAAACAGTCAGCAACCAAGAGATACAGTTGGCATTTGTGGATATGATTGCTGCCTTCAGTGCAACACATCGCCTGTGCTCATCAACTTTAACTGGCGAGTTCCAAGAAAAATTAATATATCAGTGTCATGAGTTCTCAGAGTGACATAAAACTGTATGTGCTCCAAAAAATGTTATTGTGAACGGCAGTGCAATATAGTATGGCGAAGAGAAATAAATTTTCTGTGGGTACTGTGTATTACGTGTTTGCAAATTCTCTCTATTCTGTGTCTGTGTAGTGTAAACTGTGGGAAAATGATCTAAGGGACTTTTTAGGGATGGCCAACTAGCTGCTGTAAAATGTTTACTGATGATCTTATCACATATAACATACATAATCAATATTCAGAAACCGATATTTGTTGTATATGAGAAAAAGTACCACAGCAGTGGTGGCACTTTTTTCTCATATACATGATCAGCTGAAGTCCCTCATCCATGCAGTAAGATGGACAACTATACATTGATATTTGTTGTGTTAGAAATTGTATCTGAAGTGTTACATTTACTTGTGTTCTCTAGCTCTCAGTTTGAAGGAGTTGCGATTTTTTTAATGTTACAAGAGTATGAGAGTTAAAATTCAAAAATTCTGTTAGTAAAATTAATTGGGAATCTAAGGAAATCTGTTTATTAACTACAAATTTGATGACATTTCTTGAATAATTAGATTTTGTTTTCAAAACTTTTTATAACTAAATGTTATAAATAATTTGCTGGAAGAAATTAAAATCACCTAAGAGGTACAGACTGTTCCTAAGAATAGTAAGACCACAATTCTAGTGTTTTTTAAATGTGATTTTGTCCACAAAAAAGAAGTTTAGAAAAGAACAGAGGGAATGCATAAAGCAATCCTTACATTCAGTTTACATTTTATTTCCACATTTGTCAGATTTATATTTTACATCACATCTGCAGATATCAGTAGCACTAAATGAGGTTAAGCAGTACTGCAGAATGCATATCAGGGAGTAAGAATTTTAGTTCCCACATTGGCTGAAGTAGCTTCTGGACCATCTGTCATTGCCAGTAGAAGGTGAAATGAGGCGAAGTGGCTAGCTGTGAGAAAGACAGTTGCAACAGTGCACAATACGTAGGGAAACCACAGATATTCAGGTGCAAAGCATGTAATTTTGTTTACTAAATATTTACGAATAAAGCCATTTTTCCATTCCAGATATTATAAGAAGCCTACAGGTCATAAGCACTTTCTTAGAACAACATTATGACACAAGAAAGCAGTCATTTCAATGGAAAATGAACAATGTTTAAGATAACTAATTTGTATGAACAGGTATGATTTTTAAGTACAAAATGTACACTGTGCCCCACAGTCGCCAATTGCTGATGGGATACATTCTGAACTAGTTCCGTCATGAAATCATGCTCTCAAGAAATTTCTGGTTTTCAGTTAATAGCTGATATATTGATGTGCCATAATCAGATTAAAGTGTTTTTGTAAATGAACACATTATAAGAAGATGTGGAAACTTTATTTCAGTATTATAGTTTCCTACATCATCACTTAGAATTACAGGATATAGAACTGTACTTCCCAGAGAATCCGATGGCGCTGGTGCTTTTTATGCAAGGAACATCAACTATGAGAGCATTCTTGCAAACCTGGAAGAAATCCTACATGGATCTGCAGGAAGCAGCTACAAGGGTAACGAGGAGTATGTGTGGAGTGCACATGTGGGTTTTTTAGGTCAGAGAATTCCCTCCCAAGGCCCGGCAATATGTCTCCTCACATGCAACAAAAAAGTAGTAGGCAAAATGCAACAAGGAATGACAATATTAATGTGGTAATAGTAAACTGTACTAGCATCTATAGAAAGGTCCCACAACTGCTCTCATTAATAAAAGGTCACAATGCCCACATAGTACTAGGGACAGAAAGTTGGCTGAAACCAGATGTAAACAGTAATGAAATTCTAAACTCAGATTGGAATGTATACCTCAGAGACAGGCTGGACATGAAGGGGGAGGCGTGTTTATATCGATAAAAAGTGCAATACTATCGAAAGAAATTGACAGAGATCCGAAATGTGAAATAATTTGGGTGAAGGTCAAGTTTAAATCAGGCTCAAACATGGTAACTGGATGTCTCTATAGGCCTCCTGGCTCAGCAGCTGTTGTGGCAGAACACTTGAAGGAAATTCTGGAAAATATTTCGAGTAGATTTCCCGACCGTGTTATAGTTTTGGGTGGAGATTTTAATTTAGAATAGGACACTCAAACGTTTATAACGGTTGGCAGGGACAAATAATCCAGTGAAATCGTTTTAAGTGCATTATCTGAAAACTACCTTGGGCAGTTAAACAAAGAACCGACTCGTGGCGATAACATATTAGACCTTCTGGTGACAAACTGATCCAAACTATTTGGAACAGTTAACGCTGAACAGGGAATTAGAGATTACAAAGCGGTTACAGCATTGGTGATTTCAGCCGTAAATAGAAATATAAAAAAAAGGCAGGAAGTTTTTTCTGTTTAGCAGAAGTGACAAAAAGCAGGTTTCAGAGTACTTGACGGCTCAACACAAATGTTTCATCTCAAGTACAGATAGTGTTGAGGATCAGTGGACAAAGTTCAAAACCATTCTACAATATGCATTAGATAAGTGTGTGCCAAGCAAGATCGTAAGAGATGGAAAAGAGCGACTGTGGAACAACACCCGAGTTAGAAAACTGCTACGGAATCAAAGGGACCTTCACAGTAAACATAAGCATAGCCAAAGCCTTCCAGCCAAACAAAAATTACACGAAGTGAAATGTTGTGTGATGAGTGCTATATAAGAGGCGTTCAACGAATTCGAAAGTGAAATTCTATGTATTGACTTGGCAGCAAATTCTAAGAAAATTTGGTCTTATGTCAATTAGAGGATGACAGACTAAAGGCCGAAATACTAAATGTCTTTTTCCAAAGCTGTTTCACAGAGGAAGACTGCACTGTAGTTCCTTCTCTAGATTGTCGCACAGATGACAAAATGGTAGATATCGAAATAGATGACAGAGGTATAGAAAATTAAAATCGCTCAAAAGAGGAAAGGCCGCTGAACGTGATGGGATACCTGTTCGATTTTACACAGAATACGTGAAAAAACTTGCCCCCCTTCTTGCAGCAGTGTACTATAGGTCTCTAGAAGAGTGTAGCATTCCAAACGATTGGAAAAAGGCATAGGTCATCCCCGTTTTCAAGAAGGGATGTGGAACAGATGTGCAGTACTATAGACCAATATCTCTAACGTCGATCAGTTGTGGAATTTTGGAAATGTATTACGGTCGAGTACAATGACTTTTCTGAAGATTAGAAATCTACTCTGTAGGAATCAGCATGGGTTTCGAAAAAGACGATCGTGTGAAATTCAGCTCAGGCTATTCGTCCGCGAGACTCAGAGGGCCTTAGACATGGGTTCCCAGGTAGATGAAATGTTTCTTGTCTTCCGAAAGGCGTTTGATACAGATGCCCACAGTCGTTAAATGAACAAAGTAAGAGCATATGGACTATCACACCAATTGGGGGATTGGAGTGAAGAATTCATAGATTACGGAACACAGCATGTCATTCTCAATGGAGAGAAGTCTTTCGAAGTAAGAGTGATTTAAGGTGTGCCACAGGGGAGTCTCGTAGGATCGTTGCTATTCACAATACATATAAATGACCTTAGGATAACATCGGAAGTTCATTGAGGCTTTTTGCGGATGATGCTGTAGCATATAGAGAGGTTGCAACAATGGAAAATTGTAATGAAATGTAAGAGGATCTGCAACGAACTGACGCATAGTGCAGGGAATGGCAATTGAATCTCAATGTAGACAAGTGTAATGTGCTGCGAATCCACAGAAAAAAAGATCCTTTATCATTTAGCTAAAATATAGTAGGTCAGCAACTGGAAGCAGTTAATTCCATAAATTATCTGGGAGTAGGCATTAGGAGTGATTTTAAATGGAATGACCATATAACATTAATCGTCGGTAAAGCAGATGCCAGATTGAGATTCACTGGAATAATCCTAAGGAAAGGCAGTCTGAAAACAAAGGAAGTAGGTTACAATATACCTGGCGGCCCACTGCTTGAATACTGCTTACTGGTGTGGAATCCGTACCAGATAGGGTTGATAGAAGAGACAGAAAAGATCCAATGGAGAGTAGCGTGCTTCATTGCAGGATCACTCAGTAATCATGAAAGCGTTAAGGAGATGATAGATAAACTCCAGTGGAAGACTGCAAAGAGACGCCCAGTAGCTCAGTACAGGCTTTTGTTGAAGTTTCGAGAACATACCTTCACCCAGGAGTCAAGCAGTATGTTGCTCGCTCCTATGTATATCTCGTGAAGAGACCATGAGGATAAAATCAGAGAGACTGGAGCCCACACAGAAGCATACCGACAATTCTTTCTACGAACAATACGAGACTGGAATAAAACCGAGCGAGGTGGCGCAGTGGTTAGCACACTGGACTCGCATTCGGGAGGACGACGGTTCAATCCCGTCTCCGGCCATCCTGATTTAGGTTTTCCGTGATTTCCCTAAATCGAATCAGGCAAATGCTGGGATGGTTCCTTTGAAAGGGCACGGCCGATTTCCTTCCCAATCCTTCCCTAACCCGAGCTTGCGCTCCGTCTCTAATGACCTCGTTGTCGACGGGACGTTAAACACTAACCACAACCACCACCACCACCACCTGGAATAAAAGGGAGAACTGATAGAGGTACTCAAGATACCTCTCCGCTACACAGTGACAGGTGGCTTGGGGAGTATGGATGTAGATGTAGAGATGCACTAAGATAATCCAAGGGCAGGTTGTCTTAATGTCCATATATCTAGGATGGAAAAGCATGGCCAGTGAAATTGTATGCCTCTTATGCCATCATCTATGGATTCGTTAACTAAACTGAGACACTTCAGGGGGTTAGTGAAGTGGAGGGATCTTACAAACTACTCTGTTGAGACACGTGAAGTGGTTTGTGAATTGAAATTGTGGAATTCTTTTCCATGCTTTAATCGGAAATGTAGAAAGATCTCTTACTGATCAAACAACAAATATCAGTTTCAGGACAGATTGTTATGTTATACATGCAAGTACCTTACAGACTTGGTTAAATGTTGTATTGCATGAGACTGCACCAGTTTTCGTGTTTTCTGCTATGCTCTTGAATTCATTTACATCACTAAACGGTCTCCAAGTATCCTCAGGTGAATAGTTCGGTGATTTAGAACGTTTATAATTCAGGTTAAACATCAGCAAAAGCAAAATGTGGGTAATGGAATGTAGTCGAATTAAGTCGGGTGATGCTGAGGGAATTAGATTAGGAAATGAGACACTTAAAGTAATAAAGGAGTTTTTCTATTTGGGGAGCAAAATAACTGATGATGGTCGAAGTGGAAAGGACATAAAATATAGACTGGCAATGGCAATGAATGCGTTTCTGAAGAAGAGAAATTTGTTAACATCGAGTATAGATTTAAGTGTCAGAAAGTAGTTTCTGAAAGTGTTTGTATGGAGTGTAGCCATGTATGGAAGTGAAACATGGACGATAAATAGTTTGGACAAGAAGAGAATAGAAGCTTTCAAAATGTGGTGCTACAATAGAATGCTGAAGATTAGATGGGTAGGTCATATAACTAATGAGGAGGTATTGAATAGGATTGGGGAGAAAGATATTCTGGCACAACTTGACTAGGAGAAGGGATCGGTTGGTAGGACATGTTCTGAGGCATCAAGAGATCACCAACTTAGTATTGGAGGGTAAAATTCGTAGAGGGAGACCAAGAGATGAATACACTAAGCAGATTCAGAAGGATGTATGCTGCAGTACGTACTGGGAGATGAAGAAGCTTACACAGGATAGAGTAGCATGGAGAGCTGCATCAAACCAGTCTCAGGACTGAAGACCACAACAACAACAACAACAACAACAACATTCTTCATCTGCAGATGATAACTAAATAAATATGAAATTGTGTGCACAAAAACACTTAGTATACACTACTATTGTCGCAAACTTAACTGGATGGGGGCACTATTTGAGGAATAGCTAACCAGAGAATGAAATGGCTTCATGAAGTGCCTGGTCCATATTTTTCCATGTTTACCCTATTCTTTGCTTAGATTTTCCTGAATTTATCTCACGATTCTACAACCGATACATAAGGCCAATTTATGTTGACCAGCATGTCATGACACTGTCACATCATGGTGTATGCACAGTGTCTGTCATGCCAAAACATGTCAATTCACTTAGCCCAGTACTGAACGGTGGGAGTTAGGTTATGAGTTACTATCCATGATACAAAGAATCACAGTATGGTACTGATATGGCCAAAGCAAACATCATAGCGTATGTCCTTGGTTAATTTTGTGGGATATAGTGCTGAGAAGCGAAACAACGTTTCAGAACATATTCACATACAAACACATCAAACAACATTTATGAGGGAATATACAGAGTATGTTTTAGCGGTCAGTTATGGTTGTTTTCCTTGCATAACTAATAACATCATAAACAACTGTACTTTCCTTCTTCATTAGAGATGATTTTTCATTTAATAAAAATTGTATCATCAAATTATGTTGTTAGTTATATACATTGTGGACATCAGCTCTGTAATTGAAAGGACTTAATAATTTACCACTTTCATATATTTAACCCTACCTGTGGAAGAACATTGAATGGAAAAAATATCTGAGTCATCATGGAACTTTGCAATTCGCCACAAAAACGAAAGACAATAATAAGACAGGACTAAGAAAAAACAAAAGTGTAATTCCATTACTAGATTAGTGAGTGTGGCAAAAACAGGTTAACTTTCAATGTTTGCAAATGATGACACTATCAAAACTTTCTACCTGAAGATGTGATGTGATGTGATGTCACTGTCTGTTAGTAGCCAGTGTGAATACTGTGATTTCAAAAGCATTGTAGAATGTTTTAACGAGAAGTGATGGCCATTGTGAACTGGCCCTAAAATTCACTGTTGTCACTAATGTTATTGGAGTAAATTTCATGTTTTTGGGTTCCTTAGAATTCATTTTCTAATTCTCATTGGTGTTTGTGGCAAATTGCAAACGCTCCATGATGTCGTGGATATTTTTCTTTACACTGAGTATTCCTTTATACTTTACACAAGATGGAGACTACAATATGAGAACACAACACAGCTTCAAATTGACAGCTGGACTCACAAAGTGAGTATCTGATTACACATAAAAAGCAAAGCTGTTCTACTCTTTAATATATGCATTTGTGGGTTAACACTTGCATATGAGAGCTAGTCCTCTTTAGTTATCCACAAATGCAACTGTAGCAAGTTTGAAAAATTATGGAAACATGGAAATGGAACATTATGTACAATGCAGAAATCAAGTACCTTGTAAGGTAGGATGAGGCATTTGCTCATACATAAACGCAATACTACCATTAACATGTGCCTACAAGAATGAACCAGTAATATTGTTTCCACTTAAATGAGCAAGACTGCAGTTTAGATGACAAAATGTGTGATATATGATAATTAAATGTTGTGCATGTGTCAAGTATAATGCAGAATGTATGCTATGCATATAAATGTCAGGAACAGTTGTTCCATTGCAACAAATTTAAGGGATGATGACAGATTGCTATCATGTACTGATTCACAAATTTGTTTGTAATGTTGCTATGCAATCGCTTAATTCAAAGAAATTTCATTATCTGTTTCCTCAGTGCAAACAGTGAGATGTAGTGAGATGTGGGGTTTGACAAACCACACTCTTCTGAAGAGCTATTTTTGCAGTTTCAGTCAATGTCTTCGAATATTCAGAAGCAGTTACTCATCGGAAATCTGCAAATTATGGAACATAGGAAAACATGCAGTGTTGACACAATTTCTATTTAAATAACTGTTTTTAACATTTTGTGGTAGGATATAATTTTGAATGGTGTTGTCTGAAATTCACACATCCTTCACTTATACTGTTTTGTCACCACAACTTCTTAACTGAAAAAACCATCAGGTAAAAACTAGAGTCATGTGTATGAGAAAAGATATGAGGATAATTGGATAGATGTGCATTTGACTTATTTTCAGCTGAACTGTGTAAGGAAATAATAATTTTACAACTATCAATCTCCAGACTAGCTTAAATTTTTTGAATTCCTTGCTCTGGTAATCTGTAGAAGCGTAATGCATCGTTTATTAGCATATGGTGCAACTTGTCACTCCCCACAATCATATCTATCACATATTGGCGAACAGTTTAATAAAACTATCTGAAAGCCATAGTCATTTCTTTTATGAAAATCTTTCTCTCATTCCAGTATAAATCCATCAGAATGTTCTCCACATTTACATTGTTTTTGGTTTCATTAAAAATGTGCTTTAAAAAAAAACTGGGAATCAGACCTTCACGTGATAGTGGTGGAGTTTTTGAGCACTATCGTTGATTTACTTGCAAATCTTGTAAAGTGTTAGTGGTTAATAATGCCATCTTCCTCATAATAGCTTAGATAGGGCACAAATCTCTTGGATATTATCCATTGTTTCCTTGGAATTGCGCTGTGGATGCCTGTATCTGTCAATAACTGGAATACCACGGCGCAGTTCTTATCAGCCCTGTAACAACACTTCACATATCTTGGGAGTACATATCTGTACAGCATTTGAAAACCTTATTTAACTAATAATAATAAATATGTAGTATAAGTAACACATAACATTTCACTAACATGTTACATCAATGCAGTTTATACTGTTTCCAAGAACTCTCATGCTACCTTTTAATAACATTTCTGTAATAAGAAATTAGTAACAAAACTCGCCATTGTTAGTAGATCAGTCATCTCTGGACGGCTAGGTGGAACATTTAATGTACTTTGCATAACTGTCTGTATATTAGGCCTGCATCACTGAACTCTAAGATAGCTATGCACTCTATATGTATCTGGTTGAAACGTGTATGGTAATTAATGCGAATGTTAGTTTTAGATGGTTATTACTTGTTTTTGTGCAGCAGAGTGAGAGATATATTTTGTGTTTATGATATTTTCTGTCTTTTATTTGTAGTCCATAATTGTAGAAAGTCTTAACATTTTTTCTTTTGCTTTTACTGTAAATTCTGAAGGTGGCTATTATATGGCGTCCAAAAAATTTTTAATTAAAACAATTTAAGAAAACCCCATGCAAATTGTATGATCACTATCCATATTATCATATTATGGTAAATTATACTCAATTAATAGGCAGTCAGGTAGATGGAGAATTGAAAAAAACTTTTTAGAATAAAATTTAAAATAGATTAAAGCACTAAAATAATTTTAATAAGAAACTGTACCGAAATATGTCAAACTTAAAATAAATAATTTCTCCCTGACAGTACAAGTAATAGAAATGAGAAGCAACATGCTTTGCTTAAAAATCAATTAAGGGATTCATATAAAATGAAAGATTCACTCAAAACAAAAGATGTACTTCTAGATACACAAAAACGTCAGAAACTAAATACTTATCAATATTAAATTCATCTACTACGGGGTTTGCCATTGACGACGTTAGAAGGATAAAAACTAGACATGAGAAGCAAATTTAAAGTCTTTGTACAAATCTCAATTCTTGTTTAAAAAGTACATAACATATTAAAAATAGAATATGACTTTCAGAATAGAGTAGCTAATCTAGCTAACACCTAGTTTAATTGTAATGAACAAAAATTGTTACAAAAAGGTTTGAAATATAATGTCAATACAATAATTAAAACAAACTTAAATAAATCATAGCCAAAACAAAACTCACAACTTAGGTAGCTAAAAAACAGTGAACACAGCTGTTAAACTTTAGCAGGCATTAACAATACAACAAAATTCCTCGGTGTTAAACAGCCAAGATTAGAATATTCTACACAACTTCATGAGAAATTTGAGACAGAAAGGATAATTATAACAACAGCTGATCAAGGCAACATTGTAACTGTCACTTATTACTGCAGTTATATGAAGAAAAACAAAGAGTTTGTCTAAAAAAATGGTATAGCTGAAGACTTAAAATAAATTAAAAAAATAAAATAAAATAAAAAATAGACGACTTAGAATGGCCCCATTCCAGAATGGTGGTCACAATTGAAGATACATAAAGAAGAAAAACCTATTTGTCCTATAGTTAGTAATTTAATGTGTCCAAATTATAAACTCAATAAATAGCGTAACTAGAAATTAAGGGCATGTACAATTTTCAAAAATCTTCTATCATAAACAACAGATCTGACCTTATGAAAAAGACTAAAAACATATGGGCACTGGAGGAATCGGTATTAGCCTCTCTTGACATTACCAACTTATACACAAATGTTCTTGTTAATGAGACCATACAGATAATGAAAGCAAATCTACTCAAATAGAAGATATGTGCTGCAGAAATCATCGACTATGTTGAGCCCCTTTTAATAACTTAACCCTTGAACTACTTTATTTTCAGTACTAAAATATAACAACAAAAATAAAGCTTAGCCATAGGAAACACATTGGCTGGTACTATAGCAGAAATTTTTATTAATAAGATGACAAATATGGTTTTCTTTTAATTCGTATTTTTAAAGAAAACAGTATCTATTTTAAGAGATATGTAGATGATGTAATTTTTCTGTGGAAAGGACATGAAATATACAGTAAAAATTTTGCCCAAACAAGAACTACTGTGCAAATATTAATTTAACAGTGTAAACAGAAAAAGAGAACAGTATAAATTTTCTATACACAAAATAACAAAAAAGCAATAAACATTAGCTTGGCAGTTATAGAAAATGAACGACCACAAATAGCATAATTCATGCCAATCCACACCATCCTCTATGATATAAAAACGCGTTTTTAATTTGATGATCCATCATATGACACTGTTCACTTTCCATAAGAAGAAATAGATAAAGAACTCAGCATCCTTGAACAAATAAGCTGTGCTAATGCACATAAAAGTAAACACATAATAAACATTTATCACAAGAACAAAAAGTTTATGATAGTACATGGAAGCAAATGCTAGGATAATGACAGCAAGAAAACAAAATGTGTGGTGATGGAATATCAGGACACAGCATCCCAAAATACTGCTACTTATATTTGTAAATCCAATACATAATTAAGCTTCCAAAGTAACACCACTTTGCAAATGTCTCTTCACCATAAAATTAGCCAGAAGGACAGAAAATTTTCAAATACTAGCATTTTTAAAATTACATATGATAGTTGCAGCCGCTTTTATTTGGGCAGATGGGATATACTTTTGAAATAAGATGCAGACAACAAGTATATACCTGCAATAAAACAGCATTTGTTTATCAATTTAAAAAATCGATTAATGGATATCGTATAAAATTCGAAAATTCAGCACACTACCTCCAACAATAGGTACCTGAGTATTTTGGAGGAAGGCGAAATTTTTGCCAGTAAGAGACCAACCCTGATTGTATTCTTAAGAAGCAAAGTGATTTCAACAAAAAGTATTATTTTTCGAAACTTTGAAGAATTTATTTCCTGCATTTTAGTTCCATATGAGAAGTGTCATCGAACGCCTGCAGGTGTCAGAAGTGCCGCTATCTTCTAAAGAATTGTCACACAGCAGTCAGGGCAGTGTGCTGCTCCCTGGAGGAACCTCTGCTGCCTCAAATGGCACAATGAGAGCTCTAGCCAAGACTAACTAACATAAAACGGTGAGTAGCCCAAGGCATCTAGTGAAGACCATTCCAGTTTGCTACCTTCCCGCCACAAATTACGCTATCTCTCATTTATTTACTTGAAATGTTATTATAACTCGTTTTTCTGTTACCTCAAATTCCTTTGCTTTTCATTTTCATTTTGATTACTTATTATTCTAACGTCAATATATATTACAGTATAAGAGACAGATCAATTTTTATATTCCCTAAGTTTATTCCATTTTCTTCCTTTATAATACTTTTTATAGTGCCATCACAATGTACTCAAGTTAAGAATAACTTTTGTAATAAATTTGTTCAGTCTTTTTTTAAAAGTTGTGACCAGCTTTAAACAGTAAGAATGCAGATTCTTCAGAATGTCAAATACATAAGTTCCTGTTTATTTAAATATAAATGAGAATACTTTGAAAACTGTAGTTTTAAATGAACCTACTCTTAATTGCATGTATGCACTGTGTATGCATCAACGACGTCTAGGATATATTTGTAGCCTGTATATACCCAATTGAAGATTAAATGGCAGTTTGGACCCACAGTATTTTTACTTTGTTATGACTTATTGCTGTGTAGCAGAATGAGAGCAACATCGTGTTTATATTGTATTTCTGTCCTTTGTCTTTAATCTCTTATTACAGTAGAAATTATTTTTTTTAAAATTGGTTCAAATGGCTCTGAGCACAATGGGACTTAACATCTGAGGTCATCAGTCCCCTAGAACTTAGAACTACTTAAACCTAACTAACCTAAGGACATCACACACGTGCATGCCTGAGGTAGAATTCAAACCTGCGACCATAGTGGTCGCGCGGTTCCAAACTGTAGCGCCTAGAACCGCTCGGCCACTGCGGCTGGCTTTCTTTTAATTCTATTGTAGATTCTGAAGATGCCTATTGCATAGATGAAACTGTTAATTCTGTTCAAAACACTTTGTCTTACAAGACATTGCATATCTTACAACAACTGAAGTAAAAATTATCACAATCCGATATTTCTCTGAATACAGTACTGTATCAGTAGCAGGCCATCTTCACAGGGTAAGTCAGATGTGGTTCTATCATTAGAGAGACCAGATATCTAAATGCAAAGAAATTACTTAAGTTTTACAATAGCTGAATAGAGCTGTTGTCTACACTGTGTATCAATCGGAAGATAAACTGGTGAAGAAATTTTCATTAAAATACCTTTCTTTAAGTGAAAAAGTCAGCTCCATTGCAGGAGAAAAATGCAGTTCTTTTTGACATTATTTGATGTGTAGGAAAGAGAAATTTGTTAGCAAATAAATGTTGATGAATTAAAATACTTTTAACTTCTCAACACTTTACTCAACTGACCAAGAATATCCTAAATGAAGTTTGCTTTGCTCATTAATAAACTTTGTCATTGGTAAGTCCTGAATTCTGATTGCATGTTCTGTCTTTTGGTATAGTGGACAATAACTCATAACTTCGGTTTTATTGATACATACTAGTTTAAGTGGATTAATGTTGTTGATGTTTCATTTAGTGTGAGCACTCCACCATTTGACAGTTATTCACATGATGTGCCATATTGTTCTGCAGATATTTAATGTGGAGACCAATACACATTAGACACCAACAGAATAGAACTGACGATCAGGGGCTGTCATCATAAACAGATCGTCAACACAATGCAGTGCAAGTTTATTATGAGATACCATCCTTGATACAAAAAGTTGATGTATAGTGTTGGGAACAAGGAAATATATATATATATATATATATATATATATATATATATATATATATATATATAAACACACATGAAACAATATCAGTAAGGGTTTACATGGAGCCTGTTTAATTAATCTATCAGGTTTTCCTACATATCAAATAAAGTCATTACAGCGGTATTTTTTTCTTCAGTGGAACTGACTTTTTCACTTAATGAAAACTAATTAAATGAAAATCACATCAGTTTCTGTCCTTTTTTATATATACTGTAGGCACCAGCTCTGTTTAGCTACTATAAAACGTAATTCATTTCTCGCTTTTATATGTGTGGTCTATCTTATGGACGAAAAATGTATAGAAAAAACCCAAATCATCAAAAAACAATTGCAGTGTGTTACGAAAACAAAACAAATTAGCAAAATAAAGACTATGGCAATACAGAAGCACAAAATCCTTAATTATAACGGGATTGAGCATGGCTAAAGTAAGTTGACTTCGTGTGTTAGTGTACAACGATGCAGTTCTCTTTCCAATGTCAGTGTGAAAGCTTTCTTTCTTATAAGCTTTGATGGCAACATTCATTTCCGTTTTGTCCCATTCCATGTTATCGACTGCCTGTGTGAATGCTGCCATTTGAAATGCATTGTGGAATGTTTCGATGTGACGATCTGTTCCATTCTATCAAATATGAATATGCCTATAGTTGAAATGGAAAGACATCAGTAATGTAAATTCAAGCTGAGTGGAATGGATCATCAAAAGATTCAACAAAATTTTTCGAAGGCTGATATTCACAAAGGCTGCTGATGGAATGAAATGGAAAGGGATAGAGAGAGATGTTAGCGCTAAGGTGTTTTGGGAAGAAAGTTTTGATGCTGACGTTGGTTGAGCGAATGGAGTCATCATCCACTAACTTCGGAAGTTATCCTATTTTTAGTGCACTTACATGTGTCATGGTCTTGGATCTTGCGTTTTTGCGTTTATTAGCGTACATTTTACTATTTATCTTTGTTTTTGAGTCTGGTTGCGAATGTTTCATGACATGAACATTGTTTTATATTGGGTTTCCTTCTAAAACAGAGGCCCAATATCTAATTGAACAGAGCTGAAGCCTATATTGTGTATAAACAAGAACATAACTTGTTGAAACAATCTTCATTAAGTGACCTTTCCTTAACCTAGTTAGTTAGCTTTATTTACACAGAAAAATATAGGTGTTTCTGACGTTATTCGCTAAATCAAGAAAAAACACAAAAACACAATGGATAAGACAACTTGTCTTTATGAAATTTCTTACGTTTTTGTATGATGTGTTTGCATTCCTACAAACTCTCACCTGGAAATAGTCAGGTGCACTTTTCTCTGGTGTTTGGATAGATGTTTACAGTTTCGTTTTAGCAATGAGTATCTGGAGTCATCAAAATAAATACAGTTCATCACATGTTTCACATGACATCTGTGTCGATGGAATGTGATGGCTTGTTACCTATTTCAAACAAAACTAGTTTTAAAGCGGAATTTTACATGCCAGTTCGTTAGAATGGTCTCAGATTAGTCTCATACGGTATTCGTTTTATCGGTATGTATAAACAAAGACAGTGAAACATGAAGAATAACCAGTACTCCAGCAGCGATAACGCTATCATGGAGCAAGCTGAGTGCGACAACAATGCAGCTGCATTGCTCAGTCTCTACTGGCGTACTGATTATTCTACGTTAATTAATTTCGTGAAACAAATATCACAGTAGATTAATTTAGGACTGCTCTATCAAAGGGGCATGTAAAATTCTGCTTTAAAAGTATATCTATTTGTAATGGGAAAAAATCAATGATTTCTGTTGGCATTGGCCATTGCATGAAAGACATGATGAATAGTAGTTCTTTGGGATGACTGCAGGTACACATTTCAAAAACGAAACCGCAAATATCTGCTGAAACGTACGAGACTGTGTGCTGAGGTCTTCGTAAGGGACATTTGGAATTTTCACTAACAAATTAATATGAATGTTTTGAAGTGTTTAAAGTATACTTTTCTTGTAGTTCAACTTTTCGTAAATTTACAATACAGATGCCATCAGGAATATCTGTTATGAAGTTTGCTTTCGCTATTAATATACTTTATCACTGCAACTTGATTAGTCCTCACACTTCTTTTAACTTTTAGTATCACACACGGTATCTCACAACCTCTGTTTCATAGTTCTGCATTGTTAGTGATCTCTATTGTAGTATATCCGACCCCAGCCACTTCGGCAACTTGCCGCGAGTGGCCGAGAAGCAGGAGGGAAATCGACACTGGGGCGAGCCCTCTAGGACAGGACACTGCAGTGATTATGCACGCCACAGTTGGAAGCTGGGCGGACGCCCTCTCCTCGCCCAAAGAGGAACACATTACGAAGGGCCTGTCTGACAACGAGAAGTGTGCCGAGAACTGATGGACACCTGCAGCCATTAGGACAGTGTGCCAAGAATGTATGCATGAAAGCATGTTATTTCTTCTGGCCTGGTGGCAGTCATATCAATGCCAATATTTTGGGTTGCCAGTGTATGAGACTGCGCTCGAGGCTTATGAATTAACGAATATTTTTCCAGAAATGACTTGTAAGCGTATATATGAGACCTGAGAAAGACTTTTAATTATATTGTGACTTATTATTATATTGTGAAATGTCCAACAACAGTATGTTTTATTACTTTTATTATCAGTTTTCTACAAGGAATAACTATATTACAGAAGATAATACCACTAAAAGAATGTATTGACATTGTATTGTCTGTGAAATCTTCCTTCTTCTGTTCTTCTTCCCTATGATGTATAAAGCTGATGAGATCACAGATAAGCTGAGGTCTGTTCTTTTAAATATCGTAAAAGGCAGTCATAAGTGATCAAAAGAAAAATATGACATTCATTTTACTGAATGGAATCCTGGTTTAAGGACTTTTATTTGTAACTGAACAACCAACTGTGAATGTCTTAGGTTTTGTGTTCACAGCAGTCCAGACTGTGCTTTGCTGCCGCCATTATGTGAGCATATGGAGTGACAATTTTAAACTGCATGAATGATCAGGCAATAATTCTTTCGATAGTTATTAGAATATTTGGACTCCGAAGACATGAACCCAAATAATTTTATTATTTTTCTATTGTAAAAGTGAAAATAACATTCAGTAGAACAATCTTAGACTTTACTGAAATCAAATAATTTTATGGCTGGTGGTTTTCTCAGACTAATTTATCGGTGACTTTAAATAAAAATATTTACGATACCAGTGTTGTTATGGGTAGAGGTTATGGTGTGATGTACTAATTATTTGGTGCATACATTTTAATGTCAAATAAAGAATTACTGAAACTCATTATAGTCGGCTCATCAGAACACAAACAATAATTATCAGAGATTATTTCTTTCTTCCAAATAATATTGTTATTTTTGCTGCTGCATTTTCAAACGTTTTACAGTGACATATACACTCCATTACAACAACATTAAATAGAATTCAATTACCCATTACACACCTCACAGGGAACAGGGAGGAGCAGGATCAAAGCGGGGGGAATTGGCGCAGGGAGGTGTGTGAAAGAAGTCAGCGTTCTTAAGACGTTTTCCTCGACAGTAAGGACATTCCTTATAAATCATGGATGCTGGCAGGTTTTGAGACGAAGCCCAGAGATGAGTCTGTCCATGTGTAACACAGAGAGAGCCGTTATAAAGAAGTGTTGTGCAGCTGCTCTCACAACAGCCTTGGAATGCAGAAAAACATTGTAAGAATGTGAAATCGTGAGAAAGGTGCCAGTTCACGAGGCAGACGCCCGCCCTCGCCAGACAGGAAATTTCTATCCCGCATGGAGATGCGTGGTTATGAAATTTCGTTCGTCAGTGACAATGTTGAAAGGAAGAATATTTTGAAGAGGAGCTGAGAGATGGAGGAGAAGCGAGAAGAGAATTGTGGAGACAATGCGGTAGCGACAGGACATGGGCGTTCTTCCACCCATCGCCAACATCCACCTTCCGGCAATGTGCAGCACAGCTTCTGCCACGCGACCGACAACGGTCAGACAACGCGGAGATCGTACCTGGGCACCGCTGCAAAGCAGCAATTGCTAATGAGGGCAGCCGACTGGCGCTGCACGGCTCCGAGGCGACGTGGCGACCAGACGCAGCGTATGCTGCCGACAGCAGTACAAGACGAACTATAACGAATACAGGTGAGACGATTCGTCCCCTCTTCCTTCCCCTTAATAACCGAATCGTGTCCACACCAAGTCAAATCGGTCCTGCGATTTATAATTTTGTCTTGGTTTGTGTAAAGAGCACGAGATAAATACATTTCTTTAATGTTTTTATCATATAAGCAATCTTTTATATACATAGATGAACCTGTTAATTACAAACCACCTATGTTTGATTTCATTTCATTAGTAATATCATGTAATGACTCCCAATATGAGGAAGTCTCATCAGTCATCTGCTCGTCATTTCATGTCAGGCAGCAGAGAGAAGAAATCATAGTTCTCAACACTGTCTAAACAGGATATTGAACTACTGCTTTCCGTATGTGCCAGTGAAAGACCATCATTCTTTGTTTCTTGCTTAACTACAACATAATGGCCATAGTGTCTCACTAGAACGCGTTTGGGCCTGTGGCACTGGATGTTTCAGTGTTCTAGATAAGAACAAAATGGACTGCTTCAAACCAAAATTTTGCTGTATAATTTCAAAACTCTAGTATGATCCAGATAGTGAGACACCGTTCCGAAAATGGAATTTTGTTTGTGTGTCTTACACTTTCACTCTCCTCACTAACCTTTTACATACAGTGTTTGTAATTTGTAAAATCATGTGTCATATCTATATTTTTGCTTCTTAAATAAAGTTGACATTGTTTGCTCAACCATTTGACTGCCAATGATAAAAGACACAAATGAAGTAAGAAAGTTCTCATTAATCATTCCTAATATTAAGCTGTGCACAGGCATTTAATTTAGAGTGAAGTAAATTCTTATATACCTGACATTTGAAGCGATGCTTCATTCCATGTTATAGAGATATGTACTGCAAATGTTCCAATGTATTTCTCTCAATTGGACATTAAATGTTGCATATTCAGGAAAATTATCAGCACTGAGAAATACATGTGGTCTATTTTGTGAAAAGATATATAGCCAAGGTGACACACTGCATGTTTTGCCAATAATGTTGCACATACTTGTCAAGTTCCTGCTGGATATGTACCGCAAAGATGCAAAACACAAAAAAAATGTTTATGGAGAACTAAATTTCGTATCATCCTCTGCAGGAATAAATCCACGAAAATGTTACCTATTTCATACCATGTTATAGTAAATGTAATGAGATTCATATTCAGAAATAAATAAATAATCCCTTATCACTTGCAGACTGATGGGAAGTGTTTTTCTAACTACATCATAGCATTCAACACAAATATGGAGGTACAATGCAGTCTGTACACAGACACCAGAACTCAACTTCCATGTATTATAGAGATCACTAGGTAGTGGGTTAAGCAAGATTGCACTGAGTTCACATTCCATCTAGTGTGGGCGTGCCACCATTTGATGGTGAGGTCACCCACTGTTCTGCTCTGTTACATTGAAGTATAGTGTGAATCTGCTTTAGCTACGAAATGGTAGTTTGTTCACACTCGATGGAGTGTCTCTTTGTCTAGACCAGTATCGAACATTGAAAGTAGGATTATGAGATTAGGATTATCTGTGCTAGAAAATTTTGGAATATAGTGACAGGACTGTTAAAGAAAAATTTATAACGGATGTTGCTGATGGAGGTCGTGTTATTGCAGAATGGGAGAAGGTACTGGTGGAAGTGAAGCTGTGAGGACTTGTCGTGAGTCGTTGTTGGGTAGCTCAGTTGGTAGAGCACTTGTCCATGTAAGGTGAAGATCCCTAGCTCGAGTCTCGGTCTGGCACACAGTTTTAATCTGCCAGGAAGTTTCGTTGTGTTATTGGTTTTCCAGAGTGCTGAAAAGTAATTGTATAGGGAAAGTTACTTTCAAACATTTCAAAGAAATCATCATTTATTTAATCAACAAGACATCAAGGTCGATTCACACTTGACAGAACAGAAAAAGCCAGAACGTCAAAAAATTTCAAACTGCATTTAGAACGGTGGCATTTGCACAGGCTTCCACAGAACTGATTGGGATGGAATGGAACTGGATGATAATGTTGAGGTTTTACTCATCTTACAGCAGTGCAACACACCTTTGTGTAGCCTTGGTTTTTACTCTATTAATTTGCTTTCTTTTTGTGACACATTGCAAATATTCTATGTTTACTTGCATATTTTTCCATGAGCGTTGTTCCACAAATGAACAGACATCTGAAAATCGGAAATGATATACGTTTTGCTACAACTGGACGCAGTAAAGGTCTATATTGTGCATAAACGTCATAAATTGATGAAATAATGTTCATAATTTTCTTAACATAGAGAAAGTGAGAGCTACTGAAGAAATTTTTTTTATGTTATTGAATGTAAAGGAAGAAAAAAATAATGTTGAATAAGGTAATAAGGCTCTATGTATTGCCTTATAAATAGTATTTGTATGTGTATAATTTTCTAACAGATAACTTTCTATGTTTTAAAATGATTAGAAGACACTTTTATTACTTGTCAACAGTTTATCACAAAATGGTTCAAATGGCTCTGAGCACTATGGGACTTCTGAGGTCATCGGTCCCCTAGAACTTAGAAATACTAAAACCAAACAAACCTAAGGACATCACACACATCCATGCCCAAGGCAGGATTCGAACCTGTGACTGTAGTGGTCATGCGGTTCCAGACTGTAGCGCCCAGAAACGCTAGGCCACTCCGGCCGGCAGTTTATCACACAAACATCTTCAAAGACAACTGTTATGAAATTTGCTTTAGCCATTACTAAATTTTATCTTAGTAACTTCGTGAATTCTGATAGTATAATTCGAATTTATACATCTCAGACCCTCTTTTTCGTTGTTTGGTACTGGGCTAAATGAAGAGGTGCTGTATTGGTGTTGCATCTACTGTGAACAGACCACAATTTTGGGGATGATACCTGCCATACTATTAGATTCTTTTCATGTCTAGTATGAATTACATTCATATGGCAACACATACTGGTAGCATATTTTTAGATTACCCACTGTGTTTTGTATTCTTTCTAAGTACATAATAAAGACAAAACAAATCTATTTCTCTTTGTTCAATAGATCTGACTTCTTTACTGTCAAAAATAATTTTTGAATAATTAAAATTGTTACATCAATTTCTGATCTTATTTATCCACAGTTCTGGAAGAATACTAATGGGGAAAATATCCAAGTTCTAATGGAACTTCATTAAAGTGTTGTGAAAATGAAGCAAACATGAAACAACAATTAAGAAGACATGGTATGTACCACTACAAGAGTGAGTCTGCATCCTATAATTTGTCTGTGTATATGTCTGTTCATAGAGTAAATCATTGTATATCTCATGTGTCCACCTGACACAGCTTTAAACAAGTAACACATTGCCAAATGTCTGCACAGGAAAGCACTTTATGAAACAGTTGACAACACACTTGCACAAGGTATTTTGAATTCATTTCAAGACGTCAGTCCATAAATGAGGAAGATTTTCTGTTGTCAGTATTTGTAATTTGTTAAGCAAATGAAACTTGGACGCTCCATCAGAGGTGCAAAGAAAGGTCTTAAAAGTGGTTCGTTAAACAAAGGCAGTTTCCGTGCTCACTTATCTGATGAGTTATGCTGCGAACCCGTAAACTGGTGGAATTATTTGAGCATGGAGATGGAAAGAACATTCTTTGTTTAGCAAGATGTTTGTACAGTAGTGTAGGTGCTGACATGAAGGAGTTTTGACCCCAGCAGAAGCATTTGCCTCTGCAAAGAACAAGGCAGAATGTTTGGCTGTGATGGCACATGGTCGCCTACCAAGCAAGTAGCCATGATGAAGAATATAGTGTCTGTGGCTTTGTGGATGCATGTCTGGAACCCGGAATTCTTGCAGCAGCACAGAGCTAATCCCCTAATCAGGATGGCTGCTCTGGAAGTGGGTCAGGTGCAAGCATGCTGGAGTGCAGGCTATGAACCTAAGACCCTTTGTAGGTGGCCCTCTCTTTGTGGCTCAAGCTGGAGCCCCAGAATCATCAGATCTAGCAGTAGCTACCAGATGAAGCTGCTAGGTGTAGTTGAAAGGTGACTGGCCCACATGAGGCCATCGGCTGGCATGGAGCAGGGCTTGGCTGTGGTAGTGGTCAAAGACAAGAACAAGAATACTGTGAGGTCATGGTGGAGAGCAAATGCAGTTGTTACAACAGATCTCCACCTTTGATAATGTGGGGCCTGAGATGTGCCGCTTCATATCATGCCATGAGATAATATAGCTTCTAGAGTGACAGACTGATACTACACAGCATGATACTTCATCAGTATTGAAGCTCTGGCAGGATCACAAAGGTGGTTAGCTTGACAATGTCATCATGGCTTGTGAAATCACCTTAGAGGGACGTTATCACCGCAACCCTCCCCCTTTACAAGATTTGGACCTTCAAATCTAAGGTTGCTGCTGAGTCTGTGAATCACTTAAGATAATACAGTATTATTTAAATTATCTTACACTCCTGTCTGCTGATACTGCACTTGGCTGTATCTTCTTCAATGATACACACTACCACACTGTGTACAGAGGTTGTGTACACTGTGATTTTATTTAAATTTTAGGCATGACACGATGTTTGTATGTGGTGGATTGGGAGTTTTGATGGGTGTCCAGTTCTGTGTTGTAAATTGAGATAGGTTGCCCAATTAAGATGGTATCCAAATATGAAATTCCTGTTGCTATGTCCCTGTGCTGGTAGCTGCCATGATAATTAGTTTTTAGTACCACTAAATATATAAAACTCCGTTACATAGCATTGAAATACACATGTGAGATCAACTGCATATCTAACTTTCAGTGTAAAGTGCATTTGTCGATAAGAATTACCAAAGCCAACAATTCAAAGCAGGAGGAATGGCAGCATCGGTTGCAAATTTTTAATCTGTTTAATATAGATCGATATCAGCTTCTGTGTAGCAATCTTCAGTGCAGCTATATCCAAGTCATGACGACTCATCATCAGTAAAATTGCACATAGTACCATGTTGCCATTACTAATAACAAACGCTTCAACTGTGTGTGTTTAGTCATGAAAATAGCATTGGGGAACTTAATTTGAAAGTGTGCAACCATGTTTTAATGTTTTAGAAACTACTTTGAAAGTGCATATATGGTTGGCAAATATCATTATGTCAGTCTCAGTAAACTTCGCATTGTAGTATTGCTAATATTTTTGTAGACCTTTAAGAGATTGAATGAATATTGTGGCAGTTGATAAGTCTTGTAGAATAAATGAGATGTGGAAATTAATTAATTTGGTGGTCTGTTGCGTCTTACACCGTGTACGGGACTGAGATCGAACTTTCCACATTCACTAGCGTTACTTACCCTATGAGTTCATGGTGTATGCACTGTGTTGGTATGTGTTGATAACGGATGTTAGATATGGAAGACTGCAAGCTATACCCTTTATAATTTTTTTTCTGCTTCTAAATACGACACAGAAATTCAAATTGTTTGGACACTTTTGAGCTCAGCCGAATGGTAAGGCGACCACTCGCGATAAGCAGGAAATCCGGATTCGTGTCTTGGTCCGGCATAAATTTTCATTGTCGTCATTCCATTATACAGCTGATAGTTGTCACCATTCGCAGCTGCGAATACATTTCATGTCTTTCATAGGAGCTGTAGTCACCAGAGTGCCTCTTTCTTGTATCCATGACCGAAGAAACATTGCAACGCAATACGAAATAACACAGGCACTGCACTATCGTATAGATGACAGGTGTAAAAGACGGCTGTTTAGATGTGAACAGACGAATATACGTGCAACTGTTGCGCAACTGACCGCTCAAATGAACGAAGAGGGTGTTTATTTACTTATTTATTGCCAAATTATAGACCTGGTACCTGACATTTTAAAACAGGTTGTACATTTAACAATTCTCGTTTTTCATTTTGTTACAGTTTAATTTTTTTTGTTTTATCTACAACATTTATAAAGAATAATACTTTTCAAAACAACAGTAATTGTAATAATTGAAATATAAATAAATTTTGTTGTTTTTTTAATAAGAATATAAAAAGATGTTAGGATAGAGGACAGATTGAAACTTCCTGGCAGATTAAAACAGTGTGCGGGACCGACACTCGAACTCAGGACCTTTGCCTTTCGTGGGCAAGCGCTCTACCAACTGAGCTACCCAAGCACGACTCACGCCCGCTCCTCACAGCTTTACTTCTGCCAGTACCTCGTCTCCTACCTTCCAAACTTTACAGAAGGTCTCCTGCGAACCTTGCAGAACTTGCACTCCTGAAAGAAAGTTGGTAGAGCACTTGCACGCGAAAGGCAAAGGTCCCGAGTTCCAGCCTCGGTCCGGCACACAGTTTTAATCATCCAGGAAGTTTCATATCAGCACACACTCCGCTGCAGAGTGAAAATCTCATTCTAGAGGAGAGATTTGTTAGTACTATCACCGAATGTGACGGGCGGTGAATACCTCGGAATGGTTTCTTCGAGCTGGGAGAGATTTGTTAGTACTATCACCGAATGTGACGGGCGGTGAATACCTCGGAATGGTTTCTTCGAGCTGTTGTCCCACACACACACACACACACACACACACACACGTGGTTATTAGTAGAAAAGTAATATTGGTTATCCTGTTTATTACTAATCCTATGTATTAACTTTAGGTGTCCATCTGTCTACCAAGAGGGTACCAACAGTGTCTTCTCAACGACCGTTCAGTGAACATAGCTGTGTATGGGCCTCTACAGCAGGCGCCTGGTGCACCCATACTGACTGCTGTTCATTGGCGACGAAGGCTGGAATCTGAACGCCAATGCCGCAACTGGACGTCCACAGAGCGCTGACAGGTGGTCTCTTCAGATGATAGATGCCCATTGGCATTTATGGCCTGAAATATCTGAAAGAAAACAACCAGCGTCAATCATCAGACGTGCCCAGGACGGAGGAGCGTGCTTTGTAGTCTGGGGAATGTTTTCGTGTCATTCCCTGAGTGATCTCGTCATTCTAAATGGCACAGTGGATCAACAAGAGTATGCATCTGTCCGTGGGGACCATGTTCACTCGTATAAGCAGTCTGTTTTTCTAGAGCACAATGATATCTACCATTAGGACAATGCAATGTGGTATGCAGCCCACCATATACATGCGTAGTTCTAAGAGCACCAGGACGAGTTTACTATATTCACCTAGCCACCGAACTCCTTGGATTTAATCCAGGTCAAGAGTCTCTGGGATCACCTCGATCAGTCTGTTTGCAACATAGGTCCTCAACCAAGAAACCACGGGCAGCTGGCCATGGAACAAGAGTCGGCATGGCTCTACATCCCTGTCGGTACCTTCCAGAACCTCACTGACACTCTTTCTGCACGTCTCGCAGTGGTACGCACTGCAAGAGGTGAAAAAAATAGCTCTGAGCACTATGTGACTTAACTTCTGAGGTTATCAGTCCCCTAGAACTTAGAACTACTTAAACCTAACTAACGTAAGGACATCACACACATTCATTCCCCTCGGCAGGATTCGAACCTGCGACCGTAGCGGTCGCGTGGTTCCAGACTGTAGCGCCTAGAACCGCTCGGCCACTCCGGGCGGCAAGAGGTGATTATTCAAGCTTATAACAGTTGGTGTCGTTAATGAGACTGAAAAGTGTAGTACTGTTTACGTTCTCTTACACTCGTATTTACAGTTACGACACTTGGTCGTGTGTTCTGCTTTGATGAACTCTACCCATGGCGTACGGATATTGGTAAACTCACAAAAACCCTTCACAAAAGAATGCACGTGGTAAAATCCCCAAACATTCAATAATATATTATCCTTTTTACATCGAGGTGTTTGTGTCTCTCGTAACAGAAATGGAACCGCATAATATTGCGCAACGGTATGCCAATTTCTTTTTGCGTTAAATTGGGTGAAAACGCGACGACAACTTACGGTGAGCTTCAAAAGGCTTCTGGAGAGGAGGTTATGCCAAGAGGTGAAATTTTCGTTGGCATAAAATGTTTAGTGAAGGCAGAAAGAATGTTGAAGATGAAGACCGCAGTGGACGACCATCAACCTCACAGACCGATGTCAACTTGGCCGGGGTGCGTTAACTCGTACTATCTGATCGAAGATTATCCGTGAAAAAGATTGCACAAGAAATGAACGTCAATCGAGAAACGGTTCGTCTAATAATAACTGAAGATCTTGGTATGAGAAAGATTTGTGCAAAAATGGTCCCCAAAAATCTCACACCACAACAGCGAGAAACATGGAAAAATCGGCAGACGATCTGTTGGAGCAAACGGAAATCAATCCAGAATTGTTGAGCCTTGTTATCACTGGTGATGAAAGTTATATTTTTTCAGTACGATCCAGAGACAAATCGCCAAAGTTCGCGATGGTGCTCAAAGGGATCACCCAGACCAAAAAAAGCTCGCATGTCAAAGTCAAAAGTGAATTGGATGCTTGTGTGCTTCTTTGATTCCAAGGGAATTGTTCATAAAGAGTGGGTGCCTCCTGGACAAACAGTTAACCAATATTACTACAAAGAAATTTTAGAAAGACTTCGTAAAAGAGTTCATCGTGTCTTTGTCAACATTGCTGATAATTGGATTCTGCATCACGATAATGCGCCATCTCATACTCCTCTGTCAGTATGAGATTTAACCTCAAAACAAATTTCAGTACTACCACAGCCACCCTGTTCACCAGATATCCAGATATCACGCCGTGCGACTGTTTTCTATTTACAAGAGTCAAAACGGCGGTCAAGAGACACCATTTTCAAACACCACAAGATGTCCAAAAAATCTGTGACTAGAGTCTTGGAGGATACTGCAGAAGATGAGTTCCAGAAATGTTCCCATCAATGGCAGAAGCGCTGGAAAAGTGTGTGCAATCAGAAGGGAACTACTTTGAAGGAGACAACACTAAACTTGACTAAAGCGTTAAGCAACAATTTTTTTCACGTTAGTCTCATTACTTTATTGTCGCACCTCGTATTCACCGAAGAGTCAAAGACACTGTTATAGGCATGTGTATTCAAATACAGAATCATGTAAACAGACAGAATATGGCGCTGCGGTCGGCAACGCCTACACAAGACAAGAGTCTGGAGCAATTTTTAGATCGGTTGCAGCCGCTACAATGGCAGGTTATCAAAATTTACGTAAGTTTGAACAAGGTGTAGAAGCGATGGAACACAGCATCTCCGAGGTAGCGAAGAAGTGGGGATTTTCCCGTACCACCATTTCACGAGTATACCGTGAATGTCACGACTCTGGTAAAACATCAAATTTCGGACATCGCTGTGGCCGGAATAAGATCCTGCAGGAACGGGACCGACAACGACTGAAGAGAATCTTTCAATGTGACAGAAGTGCAACCCATCGGCAAGTTGCTGCAGATTTCAGTACTGGGCCATCAACAAGTGTCAGCATGCGAACCATTCAACGAAATATCATCGATATGAGCTTTCGGAGCCGAAGGTCCACTAATGTATCACGACACAAAGCTTTACACCTTGTGTGGACCTGTTAACAGCGACATTGGACTGTTGATGACTGGAAACATGTTGCCTTGTCGGAGAGTCTCGTTTCAAATTGTATTGAGCGGATGGATGTGTACGGCTGTGGAGACATCCTATATGAATCCGGGGACCCTATATGTCAGCAGGGGACTGTTCAAGTTGGTGGAGGCTCTGTAATGAAATGAGGTGTGTGCAGTTGGAGTGATATGGGACCCATGATGCGCCTAGACAAGACTCTGACGGGTAACACGTACGTAAGCGTCCTGTCTGATCACCTGCATCCATTCATGTCCATTGTGCATTCCGAAGGACTTGGACAATTCCAGCAGGACAACGCGACACCCCATACGTCCAGAATTGCTAGAGTGGCTCCAGGAACACTCTTATGAGTTTAAAAACTTCCGCTGGCCACCGAACTCCCCAGACATAAACATTATTGAGCATATCTAGGATGCCTTTCAAGACGCTGTTCAGAAGAGATCTCTATCCCCTCGTACTCTTACAGATTTATGGACAACCCTGCAGGACTCATGGTCTCAGTTCCCTCCAGCTCTATTTCAGACTTTACTCGAGTCCATGGTATGTCGTGTTGCGGCTCTTCTGCGTGTCCACGGAGGCCCTACACGATAGTAGCCAAGTGTACCAGTTTCTTTGGCTCTTCCGTGTATAAGAAACTTTAAATAGGTGAAGATGAAATATACTGTGCGTTTTTAACAGTAAATAAAAATTCTGCTAATGACCTGTTGCAATAAGCTGGAACACATTATCCACGACATAATAGTGATGGAGAAAAAAGAACTACTTAGTCACTTTCTGACGAATCAGTTCATCGTAATGATGAAAACACCTCAGGTCTCGCTGCTATTGTACTCATTTGTTTACATCAGCAATGGTTCTGTTGTCATGTCAAGACAACGAGCTCTTTTTACGGGTCTGTGCATGCGAATCCCTAAATTCCTCCAGACAAATGGTTCAAATGGCTCTGAGCACTATGGGACTTAACTTCTGAGGTCATCAGTCCCCTAGAACTTAGAACTACTTAAACCTAACTAACCTAAGGACATCACACACATCCATGCCCGAGGCAGGATTCGAACCTGCGACCGTATCGGTCGGGCGGTTCCAGACTGCAGCGCCTAGAACCGCTCGGCCACCCCGGCTAGTGACAAAGGAAAGCTGTCCGTTTGGCAGAATGTGGGCGAGCGTTATCTTGTTGCAGGATGACACCTCTTCACAGTTTTCCACGACGTTTGGATCTGATTGCAGGTTTTAGTTTCGTACGCAACACATCACATCCACAGACCTGGCTCTAAAGCCTCGTTTACACTGGGGCGACGTCTTGCAACATTGTGGCATGCTACGGAAATGTGGCGTGCGTCGACTTGCATCATGCTACAACAGGCAACATCTTGCGGCGCATGTTGCATGCGGCAGGTTAATTTTGTACCAAAGCAACAGAATTTGTGCCACACGTGTGTCGGTCTTGCAGTATAATGGATGATAAAGTGATCGCAGCGGCGGCCTACTTGGTACTTGCACATGCAGCTAACAACGGAAATGAAAACCAAAGGAAAAGAAAACGATGGTGGAAGAGAAGAGTATTTAAAGAAGGTCCACGAAATTGTATCCTAGGAACTAGAAGCAGACGATGGTGCGTTATTTAGTAATTTTACGAGAATGTCGACTGAAGACTTTAATTACTTACTGCAGTTAACTACACCTCTTATTGTAAAGAAAGATAACAAGTGCCAAGACAGTATTGCACCAAGAATTCGATGGGCCATCACATTACGATTTTTAGCCACTGGCGATTCATACAAGTCACTAATGTACTTATTTAAAGTATCATATTCTGCTATTTCCCTCATAGTGCCTGAAGTATGTGAAGCCATTTCATTGTTATTGAGGAATTACATAAAGGTAAGCATGCAACATTCAATACTGATTTCATTTAAGTAATGTTTTATTGGAATTTTGAAGCAAATTAAAATGGATATTAAAGAACTGATAAAATACTTATTTCTAAAATCGAATTAATTCCAGCTATTCTGTTCCTGTTTAAACGAATTCGTCACAATTATTATTGTCCACATTTACAATTTCACAGCTAGGTTTTGCTACCAATGTTTTGATGCTCTGAGTTTGCTGTTCATACTCCCCCAAGGCCGCTTTAAAAAGAACATTTGAAAACATGTGCTTGACATATGTGGGAGGTACATGTTCTTCAAGAGCTACTTCGCCGTCATCTTTTGATACTGTGTCCTCTGTGTCATCAGTTTGAAAAAATAGGGAAAGTAATGAGTATGTTTTACTTTTCAGATTCCAAAGGATACTGAAGAATGGCAGAAGGTAGCAAGAAATTTCAAAGTGAAGTGGAATTTCCCTCACTGCATAGGAGCCGTATATGGCAAACATGTGCAAATTATGTGCCCTTCGAATACTGGAAGAGAATACATCAACTACCCTTAGAGGATCAAGTAGGTAAAAATACGAGGACTAGTAGTTGGGTAACAGAAGAAATATTGAATTTAATTGATGAAAGGATAAAATATAAAAATGTAGTAAATGAAGCAGGCAAAAAGGAATACAAACGTCTTAAAAATTACATCGACAGGAAGTGCAAAATGGCTAAACAGGCATGGCTAGAGGACAAATGTAACGATGTAGAGGCTTATCTCACAAGGGGTAAGATAGATACTGCCTACAGGAAAATTAAAGAGACCTTTGGAGATAAGAGAACCACTTGTATGAATATCAAGAGCTCAGATGGAAACCCAGTTCTAAGCAAAGAAGGGAAAACAGAAAGGTGGAAGGAGTATATAGAGGGTCTATACAAGGGCGATGTACTTGAGGACAATATTATGGAAATGCAAGAGGATGTAGATGAAGATGAAATGGGAGATACGATACTGCGTGAAGAGTTTGACAAAGTCTAAACATTCATGGTGGTGTCTGTTCTATATCGTGTCTCCCTACCACTTTCACGCAACGACGCTCTAAGCGTGTTTTTTAGGGAATTAACTAGTTTGAACCTGGGACCTGTTGCTGGTAAGGAGACGCCAGACCACACATGACATGTAGAATTCAGAAGAGTTCAGTGAGACTAGCGATGATATAACCAAATACTGAATGATCTCAGCGTCAGCTTCACTGCACTCCCTGTAAAAGAATCTTAATACTAACTAAATTTAGTGGAAGGGGTTCAAGGCTTTCCTATTTTTAGTTAGCTGGTAAAATAACATCGAAAAAGCAGTTAAGTTTACCATTCAAAATTTTATTCTACTCACAAAACATTGTTTATAAATTGCACTATTGATAAAATGAAGTGTTTTAATACAAGATGGTAAAAACCAACAGCGTTCAACAAAAATGTGAACGAATATTCCCTGAATGGGTTTCCAAGTTCTACAATGGATTGAAGGATGACCAATGCCATATCACATCTATAATCTAGGTATAAATTAAGTTTCACAAAAGAGAAAAACTATCAAAATGGTCTACAGTAACCCTCAGTTATCTTTAGTAACTTATCTAACTTGTCTTAAATTACAGTGGCTGATGTGGCTTCTCAATAACTATATAACAGAAAAATCACCGCGTTTCAGATTTTTGCTTCAAGTGGCAAATGTGAACACCATGAGTTTTAATTAACGATCGACACTAGTATTACGCAAAAAAGGAGGTGTAACAGGTGAGACTTCTGCAGTTCTGAGTGAAGCCTTATGCGCTCAAAAATGCGGCATTGCGTGCGTTCATTACCTTGTCGGTGTTTAGGCAGCGTCAGGACGGCGACGGGCAGCACAGCTCCGCTCACCTCGCCATCTCGGAAGTAACTCTTCATCTAACTTCTCCTTACTACCATTTACCGAAGTTGGTTTAAGAAAATTTATCTGGCTGTGTTTTCATCTGACCAATCAGGGTCTCAATGTTAACCGTAAGTTCCGCCTACAAAAATTCTGTCTATCCAATGAGAAACGTTATACTTTTCGTGGTGGGGCAATGTTTTTAAAGTTTGCAACGTAACAGAGACGCGTAAAAGTCTCACACTAAAACCTGCAGCTGGTGTGGTCCTTTTAGCGTTATCGTAAGATCTATACTGTTCTTCTGGAGGGCTCTATCTTTTAACATGGGCTGGGGAGTGGTCCTAAGGTAACAGACACTCGAAAAAGTCTCACTCTAATACTTGCAGGTGGTAGTGGCCCTTTTTGTGTTATCGCAAGATCTATACTGTTTTTCTTCAAGGCTCTAGCTTTTAACATGGGCTGGGGGGTGGTCCTTGACGTAACAGAGACGCGAAACAGTCTCACGCTAAAACGTGCGGGTTGTATGGCCCTAGTGGTTAGCTGGCGACGTGGGTGTCCAGTCCGTCCCTTATCGTAGGGCCTTCTAGCTTAACATGGTTCTGCTCTCGGCTTGTACTCGTTTCTCCCCTCGGAACTGCGTCGGTCTCACAGTGGGAAGGTGCGACATGCATTTAGGCATTCTTGTGTTAGTCTGTGGTATTCCATTTGCTCACTCGTTACTCGTATTACTTTGGTTAATTTAATGTCACAATTTATTCGGAGCTATGTGACATACTACTGGATTTGCTTATCATGTCAGGGTTTTCATGGAAGGTGTTGGATTTGCCTGACACCTTACAAAAGCACTAAAAGACCTGAGTCGAAACAAGTCTCCTGGAGTAGACAACATTCCTTTGGAACTACTGACGGCCTTGGGAGAGCCAGTCCTGACAAAACTCTACCATCTGGTGAGCAAGATGTATGAAACAGGCGAAATACCCACAGACTTCAAGAAGAATATAATAATTTCAATCCCAAAGAAAGAGGGTGTTGACTGATGTGAAAATTACCGAACAATCAGTTTAATAAGTCACAGCTGCAAAATGCTAACACGAATTCTTTACAGAAGAATGGAAAAACTAGTAGAAGCCGACCTCGGGGAAGATCAGTTTGGATTCCGTAGAAATACTGGAACACGTGAGGCAATACTGACCTTACGACTTATCTTAGAAGAAAGATTAAGGAAAGGCAAACCTACGTTTCTAGCATTTGTAGACTTAGAGAAAGCTTTTGACAATATTGACTGGAATACTCTCTTTCAAATTCTAAAGGTGGCAGGGTTAAAATACAGGGAGCGAGAGACTATTTACAATTTGTACAGAAACCAGATGGCAGTTATAAGAGTCGAGGGACATGAAAGGGAAGCAATGGTTGGGAAGGGAGTAAGACAGGGTTGTAGCCTCTCCCCGATGTTATTCAATCTGTATATTGAGCAAGCAGTAAAGGAAACAAAAGAAAATTTCGGAGTAGGAATTAAAATCCATGGAGAAGAAATAAAAAATTTGAGGTTCGCCGATGACATTGTACTTCTGTCAGAGACAGCAAAGGACTTGGAAGAGCAGTCGAATGGAAGGGACAGTGTGTTGAAAGGAGGATATAAGATGAACATCAACAAAAGTAAAACGAGGTTAATGGAATGTATTCGAATTACGTCGGGTGATGCTGAAGGAATTAGATTAGGAAATGAGACACTTAAAGTAGTAAAGAAGTTTTGCTATTTGGGCAGCAAAATAACGGATGATGGTCGAAGTAGAGAAGATATAAAATGTAGACTGGCAATGGTAAGGAAAGCGTTTCTGAAGAAGAGAAATTTGTTAACATCGAGTATAGATTTAAAAGTCAGGAGATCATTTCTGAAAGTATTTGTTTGGAGTGTAGCCATGTATGAAAGTGAAACATGGACGATAAATAGTTTGGACAAGAAGAGAATAGAAGCTTTCGAAATGTGGTGCTACAGAAGAATGCTGAAGATTAGATGGGTAGATCACATAACTAATGAGGAAGTATTGAATAGGATTGAGGAGAAGGAAGTTTGTGGCACAATTTGACCAGAAGAAGGGATCGGTTGGTAGGACATGTTCTGAGGCATCAAGGGATCACCAATTTAGTATTGGAGGGCTGTGTGAAGGGTAAAAATCGTAGAGGGAGACCAAGAGATGAATACACTAAGCAGATTCAGAAGGATGTAGGTTGCAGTAGGTACTGGGAGATGAAGAAGCTTGCACAGGATAGAGTAGCATGGAGAGCTGCAGCAAACCAGCCTCAGGACTGAAGACCACAACAACAACAACAACAAAAAACATTCAGCATTGTCCTTATGGCAATTGTAGACGAAAATTACTGTTTATAATATGTAAATGTTGGATGTCACAGGACAGAAAGGGAAGGCAGGAGGAGATTGACTTAGAGGTGGAGAGGAATTGACCTTAGTGAAGGGGAGAGTGATGGAGGGGGTAGGAGGTGATAGAGGGGAGACGCAGATGGAGCAGATGGACAGAGAGAAGGGCAGGCAAAGATGGGGAGTGGGAAAATAAGGAAATGGACATAAGGGGAAGGTAGAGACATCCGGGCAACGCTGAGTTTATTTACCTCATTTAAAAAATTAATAAATCTTCATATGTTGTTAGGTAACAACTTCGTTAATGATTCATGTAATGTACGATACTCAAACTATACTAAAATATGAGATGAATAAGATTAGTAATTTTGTTGTTGTTTTGTGCTTCATTTTAACACACTGAAATTATAAGTGAATGTTAATTTGTTAAATTGTAAGTAGGCTGTTCAGGTTTTTTTATTGATAACGCCACATAGCGCTCTGTATGAAAAATCACTGGCTGTGCTGTGTGCAGTCAGTGGCTGGTTGGCATTGTTGTAATACTCGCCATTGTAGTGTTGGGCAGCTGGATGTTAACAGCGTGTAGCGTTTGGCAGTTGGAGGTGAGCCGCCAGCAGTGGTGGACGTGGGGAGAGAGATGGCGGAGTTTTGAAATTTGTAAGAATGGATGTTATGAACTGGTATATATATATTATGACTATTAAGGTAAATACATTGTTTGTTCTCTATTAAAATCTTTCATTTGATAACTGTGCCTATCAGTAGTTAGTGATTTCCGTAGTTAGAATCTTTTATTTAGCTGGCAGTAGTGCCGCTCGCTGTATTGCGGTAGTTCGAGTAACGAAGATTTTTGGTGAGGTAAGTGATTTGTGAAAGGTATAGGTTAATGTTAGTCAGGGCCATTTTTTTGTAGGGATGTTTGAAAGTCAGATTGCGTTGCGCTAAAAATATTGTGTGTCAGTTTAAGCACAGTCTTGTATAATTTTTCTAAGGGGACGTTTCAAAATCATCGTATTACGACAAAGCCACAGCAAAGTGTGGCCGGTTCAGCTAGTACTACAGTATATGATAGTCATTTTAACTTACAGAGTTTAGTTGAAGGGACGAGATAAATGAGACTGCTCCTGAAGATTCGAGGGTTTGCCTGTTGGTTTGTCAAGGGCGCTATGGTGCTGAGACTTGACCCACCTCGCTGCAAATTTTTCTGAATCGAAGCTATGCAGTGGAGGTCCATTTATTGAAATGAAAAGTAGATTTGAAAGTGTCGAAATTTGTAAGTGATTTCACTGATCAGTCAGTGTTAAATTGATGGCACTAAATCCGTGTACACATTCAGCCGTAGATATAACTTCGACTGCTTTCACAAGTTCCTTCACAGAATTGGGCATGTGTTGAGGATTTTCTTTATAGATTCGAAAATCTTTAACTAGTGACGCACACGTGCTTTCACGTAATTTAAAATCCACCTTATTACACAAGCGAGAAATTGACATGTCACCATAAAACACACGTGGATAATCATATGAAGGCCATGTATCTGAATTTAATATGGCTACATCCGAAAAGAAATCCCGGTCCTCAAAGCGGTTTTTTATATTGTCTACCAAAGGCTGAAAAAATTTCTTCCGAAATGTCTGAAATCTGTTATATTCATCACAAGATGGTTCTTTAATTAACACTCCTTTGAATGTGCACTTTTCCTCCAACTCTTGTACTATCATCCTAATTTGTGGCGAGTCATTTGTTTTCAGTGTTTCAAGAGTTCTTATAGCCACCACAATTTCCAGTTTTGCTTTAATGACTGAATAATTTCTATTCTGCATAAAGAATGATAATCCTTGGAGAACTTCTAGGGCCTCATAAAGCATAACTAATTCCATTACAAGCAATCACTTTGTGAGATGTTTGAGTAAACCTTCAAATTTATATCTTTACTGATTTGATCGGGAACCATCATGTCTCAGTTTTTCAAAAAGATGAACAAGAGAACTGTGACTTTCAAGAAGAGCTCGAACAGCATTAAATGAGGAAGCAACCCAACGTACGCGAAAAATACGGCCTAGTTTTAATAGCTGCGAGGATAATTCTTGTGAAACACTTTGTAGTGGTCTCTGATTTTTGGGACTTCGAGAAAACACAGAATGTAACGAATCTAAAAAAACCGGTATATGGTATACATCTGCTACATCATTCATAACATCGTGGACAGCTAATCCCATTTTGTGGTTCATACAATCAACGACAGTTAAATCCTTATGTAAATGACTACGCAGTAGAGTGGCTATGCCTTTGTAAGGTGCAAGCATTGTTGAGGCACCATCTGTTGCGATACCTACAAGGTGGTTCTTTAGTACATCATTTGTAATGCCATACTTTTCAAGAGCTGCTAACAGTGTGCTGAAAATGCATTCTCCTGTCCCACTTTCTAATTCAATAATATAAAAAAAAAAATAATTGCAAGCAACTCACTCAAAGGACAAACGTAAATATATTATTAAACAACTTTCATTAGAAACTGTTGTACTTTCGTCCATCATGATACTAAAGTTTGTACCCGATTCTACAAGGAAGTGAGCAAGATTCTTTTTCATTTCTTCTCCTACAAACATAATGATACTGCGGCATGCATAGCCAAAATGAAGCATATTACCGACTGATAAACCATCAAGGCTTTGTAGTTCGATTACTGCAGGATACGATTTGAATGACAATTTCTGTTTAGCTATTACACATGCAGATCTGAACAACGAAGCAGTTGCGATACTTTTTCTTAATGCTGCTTTCTCCACAACTTTTCACTTTCACTCACTGATTTTTCTAAACTTTATTTTTTTATACTCATGATTTCTACGCACTTCATGTGTGATTTGCACTTTGCATGATTCCCCATTTTTTCATTTAGTTTTTTGGCGTTATTAGCACAAACACCAGCTAAACACGCGTTATCGATACGCACACGTTCACTGCTTTCCACCTTAAGTTCGCGAACTTGTGAACACACTGTGCATATTACTAAGTTTTTGTCATTTACGGACAGCCACGGCTTAGTCTTTTGCCAGTTTTGAAAACGTGATTTCCTACTATAATCTCAAGAGTACTGTAACTCCCATTCCTACCTTGAGACATGTCACAGTTTTCAGTCACCGGAGATTCAGTCTCTTCCCCTGTATTAGCACCATCACTAGCGTTTTCTTTTTTACATTCACTGTCTATTTTAACTCATTTAGCACCACTGTTAGTGTCCGGACTGTCAGAGTTTGTACACGTATCAGGTAATGCACTGCTCTTAAGGAAATCAGAAATTTTGCTTTGTTCGAATGAAATCCTGAAATTCCGTAGTTCTTACAGGCCCGGACGCACTCAACTCACTAATGAAGCTACTGAAGCGGGAACATGTGAAGATCGCCGTGTGTTCGGCGGACGCGAGGCAACGAACGAACGGCACCAGTTAATTTGGAGTACGCGATGCTGGGGAGCCTGTGTTAAGCTCCACCCACGGGGTTCGCGGCTAGCTAAGTTAGACTGCCCGATCCCGTCTGGTAGGCACCGTTGCTCACTTCGCACTATTTTCGTCCCATGCGCGTTAGTCCGAGGTGTACCGCTGCCAAAAGGTGCCCTAACGGCAAATATTCGCACAGGTACCGGGCCGGTCACCACCCTGTGTCAGGGCCCGGGGTGGGAATTTGAGCTCCCAGCTCACTCAACTCTGCGGTACGACTGCTGCGGTGTGACTGCCACACTACTTCTCTCGCAAGCTCGCATGTAAACGGATGACGCACCTTAGACGAAAGCAATAATGACAACATGAGAATTATGATTTAGTTCTAAATGTTTTGAAATGCTTAACTACTACATAACATTTTTTCAAAATTAATAAGCAAAACATATCAATAGTATTAATAGTAAGACTGTATTAAAAACTTTCAGTGTTCAGCGCAACAAATTTAAATTATATGTAAAGTTTTACTCCAGTGCGTAGGAAATAAACATCCCAGGTTGGGATACATAAACTAAAACCAGAGGAGGGGATCGTCTGATGCAAAGGGGGGAAATCCCCCCCCCCGCTCCCCCCCCCCCCCCCCCCTGCAAATAGCACACTGATTGTAATACGAAAACAAAGTTGACACGCTTCGCTGGTCGAACAGGTGCAGCGAACAGGTGCTTTATTGTGTTTTACAATGGTATAACAAATACGCTCCACCGTAGCTTCGCATAGGTTGCATCTTCTAACTCAACTGCTCTATAGATTCATTAACAGACAAACATGGAGGTGATTAACTAGTAATGATATTTTAATCAACTTCTGTGCTACATCTGTGCTTTCTCCACCTGAATGCAGTAGCTTCTGCAGTAATATCAATCGCAGCGTCTTGCAGTTGATATTATTAAGATGCACTGATTAATCAGAAAGTACAGGAAATCCACCTGTAAGTAGAGAATAGTTGTATCGTTAAACTGCGCAGAGAAAATTGCTTGCTTACTTAGGATCTGGCTTCTCTGGCACTTCAAAGTTGACATTCTACAAGAAATTCTCTAAAAACACGATTCCTTTTAAATATTCCCATGTTTGTCACCCTCTTTTCAACCAAAACTGACATATGCAATAAAAATAGACGTTTCTACGGCTTAAATGAACGAGAATTGGAGCTCGAAGCTACGTGCCTATGATTATGGCGGCTCTGAGCACTATGGGACTCAACATCTTAGGTCATAAGTCCCCTAGAACTTAGAACTATTTCAACCTAACTAACCTAAGAACATCACACACACCCATGCCCGAGGCAGGATTCGAACCTGCGACCGTAGTAGCCCCGCGGTTCCGGACTGCAGCGCCAGAACCGCACGGCCACCGCAGCCGGCGCCTATGATTATGAAACGGATATAAGGCAGTATGACGTTGCAATATACTCACTTGGATGTCATCTGCATTTATTGCATACAAAATCCACTAAAACGATTACTTGTAACACTTTTCACAGCATCACTGAAAAAAAAATGTTCGCAGAGACCATGGCCAGTCTATCATGTAACTTTCCGAATACAGTAAACTGTTCGCTTTATTTAACTCAAAACGCGATGTGCGTCAAATATTACTGGGGAAATTTCTGTTCATCACACTGCCTTATGTTAACTTTTAGAGTTAGAGCAGTAAAACTATTACCTCGTTTTACTAATCACGTTCATTGCAATGATCTGTTCATAACTTTGGGTATTTTTACTACGCCACATGACACTTATAAGCATAAAACGCAAAACAGTACTCTCTACCAAGAAATAAAATGGTACAATAAATTGCCCAAGGACGTTAATGAGGCTACTAAATCAAACTTATTAAAAAAGCAGTTAAAAATACTTGTTCTGAAATAAATTCGGTAAATAAACTATTATGTATCTCGTAGATAACACAGTAGAGGTGTAATAACAGATGCGACACAACTAAATCGTAATAATAAAACTTCTCCGTACTTTAGACAACATTTTCGTAATGCAATATTTTCTTTCGTTTTCTGTAAACTTCTAAAAACATGCAGTATACAGGGTGGTCAGAAACAGTCTGAAAAGCTTGTAAGGGTGTTGCACAGTGCATTGTGCCCAGAAATAATTGTCAAGAAAACCTTCGATACGTTGCTCCATTTTCGAGTTAATTAGCAATGAAGTTAGCCAATCAGGCCGTTTCTCGTGCAAACTCAGGCGGCCCGTCAGATACCAATAGTGTTAGTTGTTTTCGTAGTGCAGACGATATCTCACGAGAATTCTCTGCCTTTTTGCTCGGTTCGATCCTTACTGCTGGACCATTTCCAAGTTTTGTATCAATCTCTTGTTCGGATTTAGGAACCCAAACGAAGAACACATTTGGCAACACCGTCTCTGGCAGGCTGCTTGAATTTGTGCGTGCAACGGCCTGATTCGCTTACTCCAATTATGGCTCTGAGCACTATGGGACTTAACAAGGGAGGTCATCAGTCCCCTAGAACTTAGAACTACTTAAACCTAACTAACCTAAGGACATCACACACATCCATGACCGGGTCAGGATTCGAACCTAAGGACATCACACACATCCATGACCGAGGCAGGATTCGAACCCGCGACCGTAGCGGTCGCACGGTTCCAGACTGAAGCGCCTAGAACCGCTCGGCCACACCGGCCGGCTAATTACACTTAACTCGGAAACGGAGCAGCGTACGAATTTTGTTCTTAACAATTATTCCTAAGCCCTATAATACCCTTAAAAGTCTTTCAGACTGTTTCTGACGACCACGTATAATTATGACGCCTTGTCCTCTTTCTGAGCTTACTCAGTACATGATGTTTACATAGGTATTTCGAATGCATGTATTTACTAAACTTTAAGACAATACGAATATGGAACTTTACACATATATTTACTAACCTCTCAAGTGCTTATTACAGATGTTCAATATGTCCTCCATCAGCGACAAGAACAATATCACATCGATACTCAAATTCCTCCCATACTCGGGCAAGCATGTCCCTCGTCACTGATGTTATGGTAGTACGGATCCGGTTCTTTAACTCTTCCATGTTCTGTAGGAGTGGTACATAAACGTTGTCTTTAACGAAACACCACAGGAAGAAGTCAGAGGGTGTCAAATCCGGTGACGTGGAGCTCAGCTGAGATGTGCTAAGTCACCAGCTCCTTAACGACCAATCCAGCGGTTCGGTAGAGTTTCAGTCAGATATTCACGCTCTTGGCGACTCCAGTTGGGACGGTGGCAGCGGGGGTGGGAGGGTGGGAAGAGGGGTGTGCCCCGTCTTGTTGAAAAATGAACTTGTCTTCGTGGAGCCTCGGAAACAACCAGTTTTGTAACATAATGAGATACTGCTGACCGTTAACCGTGTTTCCGTCAAAGAGGAATGGGTCCTGAACAGATCATCGGGATATCGCACAAAACACATTGACTTTGGGCGAATCTCGTATTACTCGCGCAAACCAAGTTGACACTCGGCGCGTTGGCTGATGGGAGCGACTGTAAATGGGAAATGCCTTTACGGTCGCTTGTATGATGAAAGTGCCAACTTTGTTTGCGCGTTTGATACATGTTCAGTGGCTGCATGTGGGTTGTGTAGGCCTCAAATTGGAACACTGTATTTGTTTACCTGACCACCAACATGGAAAGTCGATTTATCACTGAACGCGATGCGTTATGCGAAAATGTTATCATTGTCAATAGCATCAAGAATCTCGTTACAAAATGCCACACGTCTGCGGTTGTCATCAGGACGCAGAGCTTGTAACAGCTGTAAATTGTACGGCTTCATAACCAACCCACGTCTCAAAACACGCCAAATTGTTGTTGTAGGCAGTTGTAACTACCGACTGGCACGACGATTGAACTCGTACAACATTTTCTTCAGGAACACGAGGGCGGCCAGGACTCTTTCCTTTACATACACATCCTGTGTCTAAAAACTGTTGATATCATCTGCGAATGTTCCACCCATTCGGAGGATCAATTTGGAACCTCAACCTGAAAAATCTTCGCACTGTAATCACGGAATTGCACTCCGCAAACTCGAGAACACAAAGTGAATTCTGCTACGGGCTAGACATTTTAAATATATGACGGTTACCAAGCAAAACAGAAGACAACTGACATCTAGTGGATTGTTCTATCCTTAGAGACCTTACTTCGCCATCTCACCATGCAATTACGTGGCTGGAATATATTGGGGGAAATTTTTGCAGTCCGTGCATACGCCGATGACGTCATGGTTTTAGTACGACATGCCGAGGACATATCGCGGCTTAAGGATACCTTGGATTCATTTTGTGGTCTTGCTGGTGCTCGCATTAATGATCGCAAATGCACGTTCCTGCCGTTGAGAGGCTTTGATCATGTCGTCATTCCTTGGGCGACGGTTGTCGATCGCCATAAGACCTTGGGGATCATAGTGGATCGTAATCCGATCAAAATGGCGGCACTAAATTGGCGTGAGGTTACGAGTCGTGTTCACGGGGCGATCCTTGAACATGACCGCCGTTCCCTTAGCCTCCTTCACAAGGCACGGGTTTTAGAGACCTATGTCTTCAGTAAAATATACTACGTTGCGCAGGTCTTCCCGCTTCCCGCGATGATGGCCCGCAGGCTGAAACAGCTGTCTAGTCGATTTCTGTGGCGCCGCCATGTCTTCCGTGTCCGGTATGAAGTTGTGGCCAGGCCTCGGAAGCTTGGAGGATTGGGTCTTTCAGATATCAAAGTGAAGACATCCATCTTATTTGCCCGCCGCAATGTTTTAACCTGTACGCGGGCTCCACATTCAGTAACCTCTCGTTTACTTTCCCGCCTCCGGCCGGCCAGTCTGACCCCTCCTGTTGATGTTGGACGGATTAATCCTAAATTGCGGCACATTCGTGAATACTTTGTACTTGTCGGTATTCTGGGTGCTGATATACTTTCTATGACGCATATTACTACCAATATGCTACAAATCCGTTGGGGTACAGCATGTTTCCCTTCTTCTGTTGAACTTGCTTCCCCGTCAACGTCATGGAAAACGGTCTGGTCTCATCTTAGTCTTCCCATTTTGCCGATGGAGATTGTTTCAACGTGGTATAAGGTCATTTACCGTCTGATACCTACTGGTGATCGTCTTTTTCGTATTGGCCTTCGTCCGACTGATCAGTGTGAGGAATGTCATCAAACTGACACCTTACTTCACAGGCTAGTTGCTTGCGGACGGGATCATTGGCTCTGGGTCCGCCGTCAATTAGCTTTTCTTACTAGAGGGCCTGAAACCGCATTCCCAGACGACATCTTCTTACATCCGGACATCTCTTATTTTCCTCAGACGAAAACGAACACGATTGTCTGGCTCTTGGGTTACTATGTCCGCTACGTCATTGAAGGCGGTAATGACCCAGATCCCCGCGTTTTTCACCATTACTTGTCAACTGCGCATTGGAAATGGCAGCGGTTACCACAATACCGAACGCTTTTTGCGAATATGCTTTTTCTTGTGTTTAACCGTCAAGGTGTTGGTTAAGTTCCCCTGTGATTCCTGTTTCTTCCCTGAGCTTGAGTCCCCTCCCTTGTTGTATTTTTTCGTAATTTTTTTTCTCTTTTGCATGTATATATATACACCCAAAATTCATACGGGTGGGATAACGGGTTGGTCTTCCCCTTCAGAAGTAATGTTTTATTTGTGTTTCAACTAATTTGTTGATTTCTTTTTGCAGCTAATATTAAATGATGATTTGACTATGGTTGTCTGAATTCTCGTGAAATATACCAAGTCAATCTGATGATTAAAAAAAGTGGCTATTAATATAAACTAGACTAAGTATTCGTTTCTCCAGTAGCCGAGCCGAGGAGCTGCGATCGATAGTTTGGACAAAAAACACTTTGTAATACGTACATTCTTTTTGAAAGATCCTGTATTTCAGGAGAGCAAATGGGAAATTGCGGTACACAAAATAGAAAACAAACACCATCGCTTTGGCCTTGATGTCAGCTTGTAGTATGGACAGTGATGCAGTATGAAATAATGTCTGTTTAGTGCGAACTGCTGTATTGCATTTAGCTCTGGTAGAGTGATACGCAACCCTGCGGTTCAGCTGTAGGGTCAGAGCTGTTGGCAGTCTCGGCGGACAGACACGTTGTCTGCCTCGGTCGGGGTCACTTAAGTCTATTAACGTGTAAGTAGGCTGCTTAGGTTTTTATAGTGGTAACACCAAGTAGCGCTCTGTATGAAAGTCATTGTCTGTGCTGTGTGCAGTATGAGGCTGGTCGGCTTTGTTGGAATTTGCTATTGTAGTGTTGGGCAGTTGGCTGTTAAACTGCGCGTAGCGTTGCGCAGTTGGAGGTGAGCCGCCAGCAGTGGTGGACGTGGGGAGAGAGATGGCAGAATTTTAAGAGATCTGGACGTGTGTGCGCCAGAAAGAGTGAATTTGTAAGACTGGATGTCATGAACTGCTATATATATTATGACTTTTGAACACTATTAAGGTAAATACATTGTTTGTTGTCTATCAAAATCTTTCATTTGCTAAGTATGCCTATCAGTAGTTAGTGCCTAAAGTAGTTAGAATCTTTTATTTAGCTGGCAGTAGTGGCGCTCGCTGTATTGCAGTAGTTCGAGTAACGAAGATTTTTGTGAGGTAAGTGATTAATGTTAGTCAGGGCCATTCTTTTGTAGGGATTATTGAAAGTCCGATTGCGTTGCGGTAAAAATATTGTGTGTCAGTTTAGTGTTGATCAGAATAAGTAAAGAGCGAAATGTCTGAGTACGTTCAGTTCTGCTCAGCTGTTTGAAAATAAAATAACGTAAGGCGTTTACCAGCACAGTAATTTATTAATTTTTCTAAAGGGACGTTTCAGACGATCTCTGGTTCGTAAATGTGAGAGCTGGTTCGACATTCTCGAAAGACAGACATGCTGCCGGCCTTGGTCGGTATCGGTTGAGAACTTAATTCGCAATCTCTGGTTGTTTTCACATGTAACTGGAAACAATTTGATGTTAACTACGCAAATATGCAAGTCATTGTTTCGTTTACTGTTGATGAAAGTGTGAAGAATTGAAATGATTTGTGGTTCATAAAATGGAATATATTTATGTAGTTTCTCGTATTCTGCAAATAAAAAGGTATTGGCATCCCTATAAAGAAACTGATTGAAAATTTTAGTATTTATACAATATCAGTTCCTCGCTAAGAGATTATTACAGCCCTGAGATAACAGATTGACGACCTAATACTGTTTTCTGAATAGGGGAGAACCACTATGGGAGACTGCTGCTTGGTGAACATTAATTAGAACTAGGCACCTCGAGTGTACTGCAGTCTTAGTACAAATGAGATCAGTGACACGTCATCTGTAGTAACACAGAGGTACGCAGGAGAGACATTTTCAAGGGAAAGGATTTATCATATGCACGTATATATCTCCTCCTCTCTTTTTCAACTTGCCGTAAGCTCAGTGGTTAAGAATATGAAACTGTCTTCCGGTTTTATGTTCTGCTTTCCATGTGACAAGCGTACCGAGGGGACACCGTGTGTTTTGAAAGTGGGACGGTCATCGGAGTATTGCAAAGTGATGCCGTACCTCTGTGGACTTTGTGCACTTTGCTAGAGTCGTCCCTCTAGGGTGAAGTAGCCTGGTGCACCATCGAGTAAAAGGACGCAACGTAACAATATCGCATGACGTCAGGGCAAGACAGAACAAACCGATTCAAACTTTAATTAATGTCATTGTTATGTACGAACTCACAATGAATGAACAAGTCTTGTTCCCTGTCCTGTAATGCTTAAAATGCAACACGTTATTGTCCATTGTGAGATAATACACAAAGTTGGTTGCAGAGGAAACGCTTCGTATTCATTTATAAAAAGTTAACTTTTTTTGAAGCATTTCGATTCCACCATAAGCCAAACTGCATCGGCAACAAAGCCCATCGTAACAGCACCGGAATTGTCGGAAATTAATTTGATTGGAGGTGCAGTCGTTCAGATCTACAAAACTTCACAAGCTCAATATGAACATATGTATATTCTAAAAGGAGAAATTTGCAGTACAATGACTGGAAGTGAGAAATGAATGAACCGCGTAGCACTAGCATTTTATTTTATTAAATAAAGTCTTTTACAAACAGTATTGCAAACTAAGGATAAACTGAATGAAATTACGTTGTTTTAAGCGAACTGACCTTGTATTCTGGATAATGGAGGTTCCAGTCTGCATCAGTCGTTACTGGCTGAGATTTTCTGTCGTTTCCCTAAATTACTTCAGATAACTCCTGCGATGGTTCTTGCTATAAGGCCATGTTTGTCTAAATGTCCCATACTTGCCGGTATTGGTTACACATCCTACATAAATGTATTTATGAATGTATAATCAGGCGTGGAACTTCGAAACTAATTTTTGGATATTATTTGCGAAGAGAAGATTTTTGCAAAGAAAAGATTTTTGCGAAGAGGCTATTTTGTTCAGATACATCTATATGTTTGAATTAGAACATGTTCTCAGTTTTTCAGCTTACAAATGTTTATGGGCCATGACTGATTCCCTTAACGTTCTTTCATTAGCTGAGAAGGTGATCTGTAGTTAATGGACTCGAGGTAACATTAAACCATTAACTTACTTTTCTTTTATCTTGTCATGGTAGCTATGTGATGAACTAAGTTACCATTTTCATGATTAGAGGCAGCAGTTAACAAAACGTCGACTGCACTCCACAGCACCAGTATTTTGCTAGAGAACGGCGCTTGGATTCCTGTTATGCTTTGTATTGCGCAGCTGTTTATTTCCAAACTGTCCGTTCACTTGTTTTATAATATAGTATTCAGACCCCAACAGTCAATTAAGATAAATCACTGCTTGAGAACTGTAAGGACTGTTCACTATTGACAGTAATTGTATTTATTATTATTTTTATGTATCCTTTCCACTAGGTACAGGAAGGAGACTTGGGGTTTTTAGCTGGTTCATGAAACTAGGCCCATTTACGTTTGAATGTTCAGTGGAGTATCGCGTAAAAATTTGAAGTAAATCGGTCAAAAAGTTTTCGAGATTTGTGGTAACTACGCTTTCCCTTTACATATTACATATATACGTATACACACACAGCAAAAACAGTTTTGAATCACCCCGGTTCCCAGAACTCCTGAAGATAGACGTTGACTGTGGATATTGCATCACAGACACAGTCCCTTTGATTGTTCAGAGATGTCACTAAACCCGTCCAAAGATTTAAAAAAACCATGCAGGAGCAGTGCCTATTAGACGGAGGGGGTCCGACAGCCGATCAGTTCCAGTTCTTCCACCCTGAAGGAGGTACACGACTCGTATTGTCTGTAGTTCAGCCATGTCTAGACGGTCAATTCCACGGTTCGATAGCGTCCACATTGTTACTTTGCGCCAGGAAGGGCTCTCAACAAGGGAAGTGTTCAGTCGTCTCGAAGTGAACCAAAGCGATGTTCGGACATGGAGGAGATACAGAGAGACAGAAACTGTCGATGACATGCCTCGATCAGGCCGCCCAAGGGCTACTACTGCAGTGGATGACCGCTAACTACGAATTATACCTAGGAGGAACCCTGACAGCAACTCCACCGTGTTGAATAATGCTTTTCGTGCAGCCACAGCACGTCATTTTACGACTCGAAATATGTGCAATAGGTTGCATGATGTGCAGCTTCACTTCCGACGTCCATGGCGAGGTCCATCTTTGCAACCACGACACCATACAGCGCGGTACAGATGGGCCCAACAACATGCCGAATGGACCGCTCAGGACTGGCATCACGTTCTCTTCACCGATGAGTGTCGCATATGCCTTCAACCAGACAATCGTCGGAGACGTGTTCGGAGGCAACCCGGTCAGGCTGAACGCCTTAGACACACTGTCCAGCGAGTGCAGCAAGGTGGTTTCCTGCTGTCTTGGGGTGGCATTATGTGGGGCCGAGGTACGCCGCTAGTGGTTATGGAAGGCGCCATAACGGCTGTACGATACGTGAATGCCATCATCCGACCGATAGAGCAACCATATCGGTAGCATATTGGCGAGTCATTAGTCTTCATGGACGACTGTTCGCGCCCCTATCGTGCACATCTTGTGAATGAATTCCTTCAGGATAACGACATCGCTCGATTAGAGTGGCCAGCATGTTCTCCAGACATGGACCCTAGCGAACATGCCTGGGATAAATGGAAAAGGGCTGTTTATGGACGGCGTGACCCACCAAGCACTCTGAGGGATCTACGCCGAATCGCTGTTGAGGAATGGGAGAATCTGGATCAACAGTGCCTTGATGAACTTGTGGATAGTACGCCACGACGAAGACAGGCGGGAATCAACGCAAGAGGACGCGCTACTGGGTATTAAAGGTGCTGGTGTGTACAGAAATCTGGACCACCACCTCTGAAGGTCTCGCTGTATGTTGGTACAACATGCGAGGTGATGTGTGGTTTTCATGAGCAATAAAAAGGGCCGAAATGATGTTTATGTTGATCTCTATTCCTTTTTTGTTTACAGGTTCCGGAACTGTCGGAATCGAGGTGATACACAACTTTTTTGATGTTTCTATTACATATATTACAAAAATATATAGCCTATGTCCGTCTGCACGTTCAGTAGAGTGTCGTGTAAAAATCTGTTGTAGAACGGTCAAGAACTCTTCGAGATTTTGAGCAGCAATGTTTCCCTTTTGTAGATTACATATGTATTTATATATTATATATATATAACGATCAAAATGATTTCTTTTGATATGAAGACATGTAATAGCAGAGCTGTCAAACGGGATGCAAAACTTTTTTATTTTCCTCTTGATACCAAAATACCATTATCCTCTACAATTACGAATACAAAAAAAAAAAAAAACCAAATCGGCCGAGGCGTTCTCAAGCGATGTTCTTTAAAAACTGATTTTAATTTCCGATATTTCTGACGGATTTTGCAAAACGTTTTTTTCATACAAACCCTGTCATGATAATTACGAACACAAAAATCAACCAACCCTGTCGAGCCGCTCTTAACTGAAGATATTTCGTACATGTGGCAATTGTTTTTCATTTATATAGATTGGTTAACCACGACAAAATCTGCAAGAATAGGAAATTATTAGGCCTGTTTAATAAATTGTCGTTGGTCGGAACTGGCAAAGTCTGTTGCAGTTGGCCGGCGAGATTCTAACAGTGACAGAACCAGTTAAGTTTCACTAAGAAAAGTTAAACGACACTTGACTGAGGGAGACCAAAGAAGACACTTCTCCCGAGGTGATTCCAGACGAGATGTTCCAGAGCTTGAGGCAGTACTCTGCGTCTTTGAGGTGCAGAGCGAGATGTTTCCGATTTAGAGCAGAATGTCGAGTCTGATCTGGCCTTAGAATTTTGAGCTACCAGGTGCAGCCGTCATCTACCCTCGCATATCGTAAGAGTGATAAGCATGTGCCGTCGTTGCAGCCATCTAGATGAGACGAGGATGAAGTCAATTAATTTGCATAAGGATTTCATTTTGCAGATCTAATTTTCACAACCAGCTAGTTGCACCCATCATGCACTTAGGCGAGAGTATTGATGTTCGTTCATGGATTTCCAGAACCGTTTTTAAACGCATTAACCTTTTTGCTGCAAGTATTTGTGATAAGGTTTTATATCGTTTTGTTATGTACCCAGCCATCTGTACTAAGGTTATAGTCGCGCGGGATTAGCCGAGCGGTCTCGGGCGCTGCAGTCATGGTCTGTGCGGCTGGTCCCGGCGGAGGTTCGAGTCCTCCCTCGGGCATGGGTGTGTGTGTTTGTCCTTAGGATAATTTAGGTTAAGTTGTGTGTTAGCTTAGGGACTGATGATCTTAGCAGTTAAGTCCCATAAGATTTAACACAAATTTGAACATTTTTTACTAAGGCTATAGTTAATATTCGCAATTCCCTGTCCACTTGTTAAATGTTTGTCTTAGTGATTCAATAAGTAAATCAATTCTGATGTCTCCTGCTGATAAACTGAAAGGAAGGAAGGAATATTGAGTTTAACGTCCCGATGACATCGAGGTCATTAGAGATGGAGCACAAGCTCGAATTGTATCAAAGATGTGGAAGGAAATCGGCCGTGACCTTTCAAAGTGACCACCCTGGTATTTGCCTGTAGCGATTTAGGAAATCACGGAAAGCTAAATCTCGACGGCCGGACCCGTCATCCTTCCCAATGTGAGTCCACTGTTGTAAAGCACTGCGCCACCTCGCTCGCTCTTGGTAGTAAGCCAAATTGTTATAGTGACCAATTGTTTCCTTTCGTAGTCTGATGCTTCCCATTATCAATTTGCTCATGTGAGGCAGGGTATCCACATTTTCATGCCTAATTTAGCCACCTCTAACAACTTTCAGTAAATAAGCCATCATCAGTTGTGTGACCATGTTTCTTTCAAATTTGTATGAACTTATGGGGACTTACGTCACCGGGGATATGAACTGCAGCACCTTAGGGGTATGCTAAACAGGCCAACTAGCACCTCGAGCTTGTATCATTCGAGAGTTTTGGTTGCTTACAAAGTAGAGTCTCCCTGTATGAATCCTGAGGCGAATTTTATTTTCCGTGTATTCGTTTCTAATCAACGCAACACATAATGATCTTATGAAAACCACTAGATGTACATCATTTCCTAATACATACTTAAGCCTATGAAAGGGAGTCTTGATAATGACTCAGGGCTGCATATTGTACGAGATGTGGCAGACCATGCAACCAATCGTGAATGGAACTAAATACGAAAGTCTGAGGCACTGAACTCCAAACAAAGATACACTTTTCACTCATGTTTATTGTTTTTTTAGGACTCAAAAAATCGGTTAAAATTTATGGTATTCCTGAACATCATTGACAAATTCTGAAACATGATGGTTTATACACACAGCTTCATATTCAACTACAGCCTGTCGTTTACAGCATTAAGTGCAAATGTCTGTTGTTGCTGATGTAGACTTCTGTCTGAAGATTAGTTTGGCGTGGCTCTCTACGATGGTCTATACTGTGCAGGCTTCTTCAACTCAGCATGATTACAACAAATAACATCCATTTGAAGTTGCTTACTGTACTAAGTATACTACTTTTAGATCCCACGTCTCCCCTCCATTACCAATTTGACAATGCCTTGATGTCTCAGGATGTGTCCTATTAATAAATCCTTATTTTTAATAAAGCCATACGACAGATTTAACTTCCTTATTAGTGTCTGGCCTACTCATATAATTTCCACATTCTTCTGTAGCACCAAATTTTAGAAGCTAAGTTTAACTTGTGGGCAAGGCTACAGTCCTTACAAATGCCGTCAGAAAAGACTTCCTAACACTTGGGTATATAATTGACGTTATCAAATTTCTCTTGTCCAGAAGTGCTTTTCTTGGTACTGCTAGTCTGTGTTTTATATCCTCTCTACTTCGACCGTCATCAGTTATTTTTCTGCCTCAGTAGGAGCACACATGGACTGCATTTAGTGTCTCATTTCTTAATCTAATTCTGTCACCATTGTCTGATTTATTTCGCCTAAATCAACGTTGTTTTACTTATTCTGATATTAATTTTATAGCCCTTTTTCAAAAAGCTATTCATTCTGTTCAACTGCTCTTGGAAGTCGCCTGTTGTTTCTTATAGAATTAAGTCATATGAAAAACTTGAAGTTTTTATTTCTTCCCCCTTAACTTTAATTCACTTTCCAAATTTCTTCTCGGTTTCCTTTTCTGTTTGTTCAGTGTCTAGACTGAATAAAATTGGGGAGAGGCTACAACCCTGTCTCACCCCACTCTCAGTTACTACTTCCCTTTAATGTCATTTGACTCTTATAACTGCAGTCTTGTTTCTGTACAAGTTGTAGATAACTTTTCGCTTCCTGTATTTGAACCTTGCTAACATTGGAATTTCAAAGAGTGCGTTCCAATAATCATTTCAAAAGTTGTCTCGAAACCTACAAATGATATAAAAATAAATTTACCTTCGTTTTCTTTTAAGAAATATCGGAAGGTCAGTATGGTCTGGCTCTCAAACTGATTACTCTGGATCTCAAACTGATCTTCCATAAGGTCAGCTTTTACTAATTTTTCAATTTTTCTGCAAAAAATTTGGGTAGTATTGTGCAATCAATACTTATTATATATATATTATATATAATTGCACAATACTACCCAAATTTTTTGCAGAAAAATGGAAAAATTGGTAAAAGCTGACCTTAGGGAAGATCAGTATTGTGCAATCAATACTTATATATATATATATATATATATATATATATATATATATATATATATATATATATATATATGATTTTATATTATTATACTGATGGTTCCTTAATATTCACATCTGTCAGCACCTGCCTTCTTTGGTAAAGGAATTATTACATTCTTCTTGAATACTACGCGTACACATATTGCACAAGGTATAACATTTTTGTTATAGCTGGATCTTCGAAGGATCTCAATAATTCTGAGGGAATGTCGTCTACTTCAGATGATTCTCTTCGGCTTAGGTCTTTCAGAGGCTCATCTTCATCTGCGTCCTCTTTTCCTTCAATTGCATTTTCAAATTTATCACTCTTTTATAAGTGCTCTACTAAGTTCTTTTAATTTTCTGCCTTCCCTTCTTTGCTTATCATGAGCTTGACAGCTGCTACTCTTTTTCTTCAAAGGGTTTTTTAATTTTCTAGTACGCTGTATTTATCTTGTGCACATTCATAGATGCTTGCATTGCTCGTCTAGCTATTCCTACTTTGCTGATGTGCACTTCCTGCCAGTTCCACTTTTCAGAAGCTTATATTCCATTTTGCCTGCTTAATTTGATGCATTTTTATATTTTCTCTTCTCGTCAATTAGTTTAATAGCTCATGTGTTATTCAAGTATCTGTACTAGGCCTTGTCTTTTTGTCTGTTTAATCCTCTGCTGTCTTTACTAGTCCATCTCTCAAAACTATTGATTTTTCTTCTTTTGCGTTCCTTACACCTCCTTCAGCCAAACGTTGCCAAATGCTCTCTTTGAAACACACAATCTCTGGCTCTTTCATCTTAGTCACGTTCCATCGCACGAATGCCCAAACACCCTGCAATATATTCATTATTAATCTGCAGTTCATAACCAATAAATCACGGGCAGAGTCCACGTCTGCTCATGGAAAAAATTGCATTTCAAAATCTGGCTTCGAAATCTTGGTCTCACCATTACGTAATCTACTTGAAACCTTCAGACCTCTTCCTCGCATACATCCTTCCTTCATGATTTTTAAACAAAGTACTAGCAATGATTGAATTGTGCTCAGTGCAAAATTCTAATAGGCTGCTTCCTCATTCATTGTCAGTAATTTTCTGATGATGAATAGTAATGATTCTACCGAAATTAAATTTACTTAACGGGCGTTGGAATAAATTTTCCACAGAGGTTCCCACAACATGCACACAGCCTCGTTATATGCTCGACATCTTCGTAACGATGACCGTGCGATCTTGCCGAGGGCGACGGTTTTCTGCTTCACGTCGTGAAATGCATAATTAATTGAGAGCATCAGTTCAGCTCTGGTGGCAATTAGGATAACTAACTCTTCGCTCCTGACACGCTGTAAGGAAAAACTTCAAGGACGTCAATAGACGCGAGGGCACTGGACGTGCTAGAAGTCATGCTAGCACCTCTACGGTGTCCCCTGAAGTCGATATATGTTCTTGAGTATCGATACGGAAACGTACTGAGGCACTAACCTGGTCTTGCTGGCAGCGATACTCTACCTGGAAGTTCCCTCAGTATATTCAGAAACAGAAGTTAACCACTTGTAAAATGTGTCTTAGGACGTAACAGAGTAGGATGTAACAAACAAACTAAATATTGTAGTCTTAGGTGTGGACATTAGGAGTATAACGAAGATGGTGGTACTCGTTTTCTGCGGAAGATCCAGAATGTGACTATCACCTACCTTTAGTCTGTGAGTTAAGCTGATCGATTTCACTGATTATTTGATGTTGTGATAGCGAAACATCGATTAAACAAGGGTTGTGTGTCAGAAGCTGTATGCACATTTTCTTAAAATACCTTCAAACTCGTTTCCACAGTGTGTACAGTGTTATTACGTGACGTTATTTTTCCTTACTTGATTAGACAACAGAGAAAACTTTTGCACTGTCAGTTGGTGCCAGCCGCTATGGCCCTTTTCGAGTTATCAGTACCAACCCAGAAATATGTACATAATGCCGAAATTACATCTGCATCTGCACACAAAAGAACACATTCTGAATTAGATTTCGCAGCGGATAGCAAATTTCCACATTCAAACACTAACACAAATAATGGCGAGCAGCATTCAAATTAACGGCTTTATTGCAGTTAAGCGACACTGTTTCCTAAGCTAACCATTACCATATTTCATAGACCATTAACGTTAGCTTCCTCATATAACAGAATCACAATTGTGTAAACTGTAAATAAAATCTTTGAATAGTCTGTAAATATTAGCGGTATACCTCTTTAATATATTAAAGGAAAAGTTCTGACTGAATGATCCATAATCCCCAAGCCCAAACTGCTAAGTAGAGAAACTTGAAATTGAGGAAGGTTGTTGATCGTATAATTTGGGCATCGTTTAAGAAGAGGTCTTTAGAAATTCAACTCCTAAGGGGGTGAAATAGGGATCAAAGGCTTTTTTAGAAATATCGCTAATGATGCAGTTTTGAAGGCAGAACAACGAAAAATTGGTATTTTGTTTCTCTATCAGACATAAAGAAATACATGTTTCAGCATCCTTGGAAATGGGGCTGAATTAGAGGGTGAAATTTGTTTGAGAATAAATCATTATTAAAGAACTACTAAAGCACTTTAAAACTATACCTATGAAAGTTGGTATTTGATTCCTTGGTTAGAAATGAAAAAAAAAAACGATACGTAGTTCATTGCTTTTGGAAATTCAACTCCTAATGGGATGAAATAGGGGTTGAAAAGCTTTATGAAAATATTTCATTGTGAAAAGATTTTTAAATTTAAATCTATGAGCACTGTTATTTGGCTTCCAGGTTGGAAGAAAATAAAGTACGTTTTTTACTCTTTTTCGAAATTCAACCCCTAGAGGGGAGAAATAGCGCCTTATTGATTCTCTGGCTCATCAATGCCCAGTTCAAACCGCCAAGGATAGAAATTTGAAATTTGGAAAGCCTGTTGATCTTACATTGTAGACACCGTTTTAGAAATGATTGTTCGAATTTCTACTCCTAAGTGGGTGAAATGGGGGATGAAATGCTTTTTGAAAATACGTTGCATTTAAGGCAATTTTGAAGCCAGAACTACGAAAATTGGTAGTTGGTTTCTCAGCCAGAAATAAAAAAAATACGTGTATCACCGTTTTTGGAAATTCAACCTCTAAGGGTTTGAAATGGGGAATAATGTTTTTTGGTTATTTTTCATTATTTGAGCATTTTTTGAAGCTTAATCTATGGAAATTGGTATTTAGTTTCTTCCTTAGAAATAAAAAAGACGTGTTTCTGTGTTTTTTTGGAAATTCATATCTTAATGGGGTGAAATGGCGGAAGATAATTTTTAAGAAAATATTTTGTCAAATTAAAACATTTATAAAGCTAAATCTATGAAAATTGGAATTTGACTTTAGTTAGAAATAAAGAAATGTATGCTAGGGTATGCAAATTTCTATGGAAATATCACCAACTGTACTCAAAAGTTAGGATTAACAAAAATCTCCGATTCCAGAATGACTTTTTGGTCAGAAGCACATTTGGAAAAGACCATACTTCTATTGATTTAATTAGCGTGAAAAGTTTAGAAATTGTGCCAATTTGTGAGCAACATAAAAATTCGATTAAAGCAAAAAAGAAAAAAAGTGCAGACCTTATGGTGTACGTGACCGAAACAGTGGGCGCTAAGGTAGTCTCTTATGCACGTCAAGAAAAGCGGCAGGTCTAGAATGTAACCCTGCAGCACGGTAAGCAGCGCAGTCGTATTCACATCTTCCAGTGTATCTGTGCACTGGAGAATAACCTTATGGTTTCTGTTTTGTGTGCGCCCCGATAGCTGAGTGGTCAGCGCGGCGGTCTGTCACACCAAGAGGCCCGGGTTCGATTTTCTCCGCTCAGGGACTGGGTGTTGTGTTGACCTCATTATCATTTCATCATCATCACCAGTGGAAGACAACGGGAAACCACCACTGGAATCACTTCCCTAGACGCTCATACGGTGGACCTCTCTGACGAGGCTTCCCCCATGACAAGACCTGCCGTACCGCAGAACACAAAGTTTTCTGTTTTGAAGATACGGAAAGAGCCGTCGGAGACGCTATTCTTAATTCTTTAAAACTCAAACTTCATAAAAACTTTAGTGCGGTAAACACTACCAAATACTATGGTTAAATCAAGGAATATATCTACTTGCTCACCAAATCATTGAGGTCCACAAACATCTCATAGACAATTTTATATAATACGTTTCCTGATGATGCTCGCTTCCACAAGTCAAATTATGAAACTGGCAACAAACTGTGTAAGATGTGTTATCTTTTACACATGGCCCCTTCAGAAACCTTAGGAAAACCTGGCATAAGTTCAAATGGTTCAAATGGCTCTGAGCACTATGGGACTCAACTGCTGTGGTCATCAGTCCCCTAGAACTTAGAACTACTTAAACCTAACTAACCTAAGGACATCACACACATCCATGCCCGAGGCAGGATTCGAACCTGCGACCATAGCGGTCCCACGGTTCCGGACTGCGCGCCTAGAACCGCGAGACCACCGCGGCCGGCCCTGGCATAAGTAAACTGGCCAGTAACTGCCTATATTATCTCGTGTTTCTACTAATAAAAGATTTTAAAAACGAATGATTTAACCTCTCCAGAAATCGATGTCGCTTGAGAAGCATGCCGCAAGCATGAGTTAGTACATCGTTGTATAACGTGCACACATCTTCACAAGCGTACTTAACAATTCGTCATACCCATATTAAACTTTGCTCCTCTATGATTTAGTGACGCTTTGTTACTCAGTAGCTGAATGTGATACAACTCTTTTGGAGCTCTATGTAGTAATAGGTCTATATTTCTGTTTGAATCATTAAAAACTGGAGGTTTTAGGTTAGGCTTTACCGTGGCTGTTATTGATATCGAATAAAACAACAAGTTTACTGTTACCAGTCAGCATTTATTTATCTCCACGATGAGTTTAGAAGGTTTAAACCTCCATCGTCACGTTGATTTACATTTGTTAGTATGACATATGTGTGTATTGTGTTACGAATTTTTGGGGGAAGCTTGTGACGCTGTCTTCAACCATCACAGGTTTCTTTCACCGTCGTAACACATCACAGGTGAGCTGTCATATTTTGTAAATCTTTACAAGGGTGTAAATCCATGTTTACAAAAAATGTGGCGGTTCACATGTGATATGTTACGCCACTGACAACTGGAGACAGTGCAACAAGTTCCCCCCAAAAATCGTAATACAACAAACACATACGTGATATTAATTAATGTGAATCCACCTGATGATGGAGACTTGTAGTTTCATTCGAAAATCTGGAGAGCTTTTGAGAGAAAGTTTTTATAACATGCATTTACACTGCCTGACAAAAAAAGAGACGCAGCCGGAAGCGGACGAGGAAACTAAATGGAACTTCACGGGTTGAGAGGGCAAGTGACGTTATTTGAGCGGCTACTATGTCGAGTCAAACTTACAAAGAATTTGGCAGGATGAGCCCACTTACCAGTATGACGATACTCCTTCTCTGGGCTGGATGTATGTACTGATTCGGTTGGGAATGGTGTCATAAAGACGTTGTATCATCTCCCTAGACAAGCTAATCCCCAATACTTTTGTAACTATTACTTGATATTCCGGGTACTGGCACAGTCCGACGTTCGAGATGGTTCCACACATTCTCTGTCGGGGAGAGGTTTGTGAATCTTGCTGGCCGCAGTAATACGTCAACATCACGCAGACATTTCATAGGGACATGCGCCGATGTGTGGATGAGCATTGTTCTGTTGAAATACGGCATTAGGATATTGTCACACGAGAGGTAACGTGTACGCAGTGATGTACCGTTGTGCGATCATATTCCTCAGTCACGGCCAGCCGTAACTTGAAATCCTACTCCACGTCACTGTGCTTCCCCAAACAATGGAAGAATGGTATCTCTGCACATGTCGCGTAGTACAGAATAGCGATTCATAGCTGAACACATTGTGACTTCACTCATCAGCAGTGGCAGCTGTTCGTGTTGAGATATTGCGAAACACCGGTTGCTGTGGTCATTTTACTAACTGTCGTCTGACATGTGAGTGCGAATGTGAAATGATACACTACTCCTGTTAAGTTGAATGTCTGATAAATCCGCACGAAGGTCTAAAAAGCACATCTAAAGTAATGAATTTGACCCTGTGACATTCAGTTTAAAGTCTGGCATTTACTACGAATTACTCCTGCTCGTAACTACACTGAAGAGACAAAGAAACTGGTACACCTACATAATGTCGTGCAGGGCCCCCGTGAGCAATTACAAGTTTCGCAACACCACATGTCATGGCTTCCACTAATGTCTGAAGTAGTGTTGGAGGGAAGTGGCACCATGAATCCTGCAGAGCTGTCCATAAATCCGTAAGAATACGAGGGTGTGGAGATCTCTTCTGAACAGCACGTTGGAAGGCATCACAGATATGCTCAATAATGTTTATGTTTGGGGAGTTTGGTGATCAGAGGAAGTGTTTAAACTGAGAAGAGTGTTCCTGGAGTCACTCTGTAGCAATTGTGGTTGTGTGGGGTGTCGCATTGTCCTACTGGAACTGCCCAGGTCCGTCGGAATGCACAGTGGACAAGAATGGATGCAGGTTATCAGACAGGATACCTACGAACGTGTCACCTATCAGAGTCGTATCTAGACGTATCAGGAGTGCCATAGCACTCAAATGTACACGCCTCACACCATTACAGGTCCTTCACCAGCTTGAACAGACCGCTGCTGACATTCAGGGTGCATGGATTCATGAAGTAGTCTCCATACCCGTACAGTCAATCCACTCGATACAATTTGAAACGAAACTCGTCTGACCAGGCAACATGTTTCCACTCACGAACAGTCCAATGTCGGTGTTGACGGGCCCTAGCGAGGCGTAAAGCCTTGTGTCGTGCAGTCATCAAGGGTACACGAGTGGGCCTTTGGCTCTGAAAGCCCATATCGATAATGTTTCGTAGATTGGTTCGCACGCTGACACTTGTTGACAGCCCAGCATTGAAATCTGGAGCAATTTGCGGAAGGGTTTGCACTTCTCTCACATAGAACGATTCTCGTAAGTTGTCTTTGGTCCCGTTCTTGCAGGATCTTTTTCCGGCCACGGTGAAGTCGCATATTTGATGTTTTACCGGATTCCTGTTATTCACGGTACATTCATGAAATGATCGTACGGAAAATCCCCACTGCATCGGTACCTCAGAGATTCTGTGTCCCATCGGTGGGGCGCCAACAATAACACCACGTTCAAACTCACTTAAATGATAACCTTCCATTGTAGCAACAGTAACCGATCTAACAACTGCGTCAGACACTTGTCTTATACAGGCACCGTGCGAGGTGGCGCAGTGGCTAGCACACTGGACTCGCATTCGGGACGACGACGGCTCAATCCCGCGTTCGGCCATCCTGATTTAGGTTTTCCGTGATTTCCCTAAATAGCTCCAGGCAAATGCCAGGATGGCTCCTTTGAAAGGGCACGGCTGACTTCCTTCCCTAATCCGATGACACTGATGACCTCGCTGTCTGGTCTCCTCCCCCAAACAACCCAACCTTATATAGGCGTTGCTGACCGCAGCCCGTATCCTGCCTGTTTTCATATCTCCGTATTTGAATACGTATGCCGATACCAGTTTCTTTGGGGCTTCAGTGTATTTGTGATAATGCATATTACACTCCTGGAAATGGAAAAAAGAACACATTGACACCGGTGTGTCAGACCCACCATACTTGCTCCGGACACTGCGAGAGGGCTGTACAAGCAATGATCACACGCACGGCACAGTGGACACACTAGGAATCGCGATGTTGGTCGTCGAATGGCGCTAGCTGCGCAGCATTTGTGCACCGCCGCCGTCAGTGTCAGCCAGTTTGCCGTGGCATACGGAGCTCCATCGCAGTCTTTAACACTGGTAGCATGCCGCGACAGCGTGGACGTGAACCGTATGTGCAGTCGCCAGTGGTCGGCGGAAGGTGCACGTGCCCGTCGACCTGGGACCGGACCGCAGCGACGCACGGATGCACGCCAAGACCGTAGGATCCTACGCAGTGCCGTAGGGGACCGCACCGCCATTTCCCAGCAAATTAGGGACACTGTTGCTCCTGGGGTATCGGCGAGGACCATTCGCAACCGTCTCCATGAAGCTGGGCTACGGTCCCGCACACCGTTAGGCCGTCTTCCGCTCACGCCCCAACATCGTGCAGCCCGCCTCCAGTGGTGTCGCGACAGGCGTGAATGGAGGGACGAATGGATACGCGTCGTCTTCAGCGATGAGAGTCGCTTCTGCCTTGGTGCCAATGATGGTCGTATGCGTGTTTGGCGCCGTGCAGGTGAGCTCCACAATCAGGACTGCATACGACCGAGGCACACAGGGCCAACAGCCGGCATCATGGTGTGGGGAGCGATCTCCTACACTGGCCGTACACCTCTGGTGATCGTCGAGGGGAAACTGAATAGTGCACGGTACATCCAAACCGTCATCGAACCCATCGTTCTACCATTCCTAGACCGGCAAGGGAACTTGCTGTTCCAACAGGACAATGCACGTCCGCATGTATCCCGTGCCACCCAACGTGCTCTAGGAGGTGTAAGTCAACTACCCTGGCAAGCAAGATCTCCGGATCTGTCCCCCATTGAGCATGTTTGGGACTGGATGAAGCGTCGTCTCACGCGGTCTGCACGTCCAGCACGAACGCTGGTCCAACTGAGGCGCCAGGTGGAAATGACATGGCAAGCCGTTCCACAGGACTACATCCAGCATCTCTACGATCGTCTCCATGGGAGAATAGCAGCCTGCATTGCTGCGAAAGGTGGATATACACTGTACTAGTGTCGACATTGTGCATGCTCTGTTGCCTGTGTCTAAGCGCCTGTGGTTCTGTCAGTGTGATCATGTGATGTATCTGACCCCAGGAATGTGTCAATAAAGTTTCCCCTTCCTGGGACAATGAATTCACGGTGTTCTTATTTCAATTTCCAGGAGTGTACTTACATGAATTTGATTTGGCACTTCTTAATAAATGCATCTGACTTGCATGAATTCAAAGGTAATACTTCTCCATAACGCATCTGACTTACGTGAACTGGATTTGGTAGTTCTTTCAATCTGCATTCGTAAGTTACAAGTTTCGAGGATGATTGTGTTACTATTTGAAACAAGCTGTTACGTTCAATGAAAACTGTTTACTGTCACTGCATGAAAATCGACCCTGAAAATGATTTCCATGCTTATGATCACATTACACATGAGCCATAAGCTCCATTAGAAAAAGCAGAATAAATTTATTTGAATTAGTTGGGTAATAGAAACCAACAGAAAACAGTCACAAGACAACTTGTCATTCCCAAGTATCAAATAAGTGGTTCAAATGGCTCTGAGCACTATGGGACTTAACATCTGAGGTCATCAATCCCCTCGAACTTAGAATTACTTAAACCTAACTAACCTAAGGACATCACACACATCCATGCCCGAGGCAGGATTCGAACCTGCGACCGTAGCGGTCGCTCGATTCCAGACTGTAGCGCCTAGAACCGCACGACCACTCCGGCCGGCCATGTGATTACATTTTCACCCAATTTGGGTGAATAGATCATGAGACCTCGGTACCATGGCCGAGGCAGGATTAGAACTTGCGACCATGGTACCTTACCATGGAGTGACTGACTGCACTGAAGCGTCTTAGACACAGCTGGTACTGGTCGGCGTGTGTTCGGTGTATTCTGTCCATGCTTAAAGACTCGCCTGATGGTGGTTGAATCACAACTAAACCTACCCTGCGCTGACCAATTTTCCGAAACAATCCTATCTCACTTTTAGGTAAAAAGGACAACAGTATGTGTCTAGATCAAAAGCAAAACAAATCTTTTAGCTTGCGCAAACTTCAACACAAAGAGAATAAAAACTTCTAACGGAACGATAAAACATATGATCCTGAATGAAGCTGCTGAATAAACGTGAATTTAGAGCCAAAGCTCTCCTGATAAGGGTCAGAAAAGGAAAATTTTTCTAAGTCGTTTGTATTTTCCGTGGTCATAACCAGCAGTCTGTCAGATCTTGCAGTTATGAACAGAGCCTCCTCTGTCACAACTAAAGGTTGAACAGAAGACTGCCTTCTTGGCTATGTGCTGAAGCAGATGGCCGGTCTGCACTTGCTAATTACCATGCAGAAGTACCTTCTGTCCTCTGCCAGGGCAGCCGGACGTATAGATGCCTGCTTATCTGGTAAAACAGTCTGCCTCACAAAATAGAAGGAGAACGCCAAGTTACAGGAGCCAACGCCTGAGACTAGGCATCTCCTAGAGCTGCAAACGTGTTTTTGCGCGATGGCGGAACGTAATCCGTAAAATGTACACGGCAGCTTTCAGTACGGTACATGCCGTCGAGCACATCCGCGCCTGTCACGTCAATACGAGATAGGCGGTCTACTTGTAAGAACTGGCCCCTATAACTTTACTCGTCTGTAGCGTCATCGGTTAACGTTTCCGGACATCGATCACTAACCTGATATGCTTTTCATACGGTCCTTCACGATCTCTTTTATCGGTCCCATTATTTTAAACCCTGTATATCGCAAAGAACATCTAGAATCCGCGAGAGGCTTGTTTATTGCCGTAAAGTATCTACCACATCTTGAAAGATTATTACAGGTTTTGAATGGAAAATATCTAGGTGGCGGTAAAGGTCAAAGGAGGATTGAACACGGTAATGTGATACTTCCGCAACCTTCCTGTTTCAGCAGCTGTAGTGGCAGAACGGTTCAGAGAAAACCTGAAGCATATCGTAATTGGAGTTACTGAGTATGCTTTGTAACAGCGGAAGGTTTCAACATTCCAGAGTTAAAAAAAAGAAGTTCCACGACTCCAACAATTGCCACGTATAGGGCTAGTGTGAGATTTTTCTTAACGTCTTTAAAAAAAAATACCCTTGAACATTTGATGAGGAAAACGACGTCTCTCACAGTAACTACACTACTGGTGTAACATCTCATATGTATTCTGCCAAGTGCGACCGCAAGTTTCACTTCAATAGGGACCAAACGTTTTCCCCACCTAAAGTGGTTTTCACATTACCAGATTTTACGTTTTCGTAACTGCATTTTCTGTTGGTTCCTATTGCCACAAAGAACTGTTTTTCCACCCATTGCCACGCGGGGTAGCCGTGCGGTCTCGAGTGCCTTGCCACGGTTCGGTTCGCGCGGCTCCCCCCCTCCCCCCCCCCCCCCCCGTCGGAGGTTCGAGTCCTCCTTCAGGCATGGGTTGTCCTTAGCGTAAGTTAAAGTTAGATAAAGAAGTGAGTAAGTCTAGGGACTGATGACCTCAGCAGTTTGGTCCCGTAGTTCTTACCATAAATTTCCAAATTTCACCAGCCATTAAAATTGTTTGTGGAATTAAAACAAACTTTAACTAAGAAATACATTCGTAAATTTCGAATACGTTTGTATAACGGCTACGATTTATTAGGTACTTACGAAAATTTATACCTCCCCAGGACTCGATCACGAATTTCCCGCCTTACCTGATTGGTCGCCTTCATCACCTAAGGTCACGTGAGCACGCCTCCACGACCGATTCAAACTTCTATTTGTCCTAGTGTCTATGTCCCATAGGGCTCGCATACAAACCGTATGCTTCCTGCACAAGGAGAGACGTTGTTTTGCTGGTCGGATTGCCAGAGACATGCATGCATGTAACTATAAGGAAACTGTAAAATATAGACGTTGCCCCACCATATTTGATGCCAAAGCAAGGCAATCTGACTAACAAAACAACGTCTCTCCCTGTGCAGGAATCATACGATTTGTATGGGAGCACTATGGGACGTGGCGACTAGGATATATGAAAGTTTGCTTCGATCCCGAATGTGTACTCATATGACTGTAGCTATTAAGGCGACAGCTCGCGTAAAGCGGGAAATCTGGGTTCGAGTCCTGGTGCTGTACAAATTTTCATATGTTACTAGTAAATCGTAGGCGTTGAGTAATCGTATTTGCAAATTGCGAATGCATTTAATAATTTAATGCGGCTGTCAATCGTCGGCAGTATTTGTTTCTCTGAATATGTATGCATATCTGAGGGAACATGCATGGAGCTACGCAGACACTGTTGTACTGTACAAATTGTAGTATTTGTTTTGCATGATATTCACTGCTCCTGGATCTGAATTCTACATCTACAGGGTAAAAATATTGGATTATATGAGAAAAATGTAAATTAGTTACAAACTACGGCGTGTACACACTTCATTCAATAAGTAAACGTCACTACAGATATTCCGGTTTAGGTTAGGGTCTTTTCGATATGCCTGCCGTCATTGGCGATGATGTGTCACAGACGAACAGCGAAATTCTGCATGACCCGCTGAAGTGTCGGAACATCGATGCTGCCAATGACATCCTGAACGGCTGTTTTCAGCTCAGCAATGGTTTTGGGGTTATTTCTGCAGACCTTGTCTTTAATATAGTTCTATAAAAAGGAGCTGCATGTGTTCAGATCCTGACAATATGGCGGCGAATCGAGGCCCATAGTAGTGGCCTCTGAGTACACAGGAGCCAGCATGCAGTCCCCAAGTGCTCCTTCAGGACATCACTCTCCTGCTTCGATGGGGGTCGAGCTCCGTCTTGCATGAACCATCACTTTGGATTATGAAGGGTGAAATCATATTCCAAAACTTTCATGTACCGTTCGGGAGTTACCGTGCTATCAAGGAATATCGCACCAGTTACTCCGCGAGTGGACATTGCACACCGCAGTCACATGTTGAAGATGATGAGACTTGTCCGTCGCGAAATGTGGGTTGTCAGTACCTCAAATGTGTTAGTTTTGCTTACCGACGAACCCATGAAAGTGAAAGTGCGCTTGTCGCTAAACCATACCATACGTCGCATACTAATTCCCATCATGCTCCGCGGCCAGCAGTGCATGTTTGAACGTCCTAATGCAAACCGTTCAGAAATGATGACGATTTTAGTTCATATAGTTTAATAATTGTCACCCTGTACATCTACATACATACCCCGCAGGTCACCGTATTGTACGAGGTGGAGGGTACTTTGTACTACTACTAGTCATTTCCTTTCCTGTTTCATTCGCAAATAGGGCGAGAGAAAAGCGATTGAGAATACGCCATTAAATGAGCAGTAATTTCTCTTATCTTATTGCCCTTACTCGAAATGTACGCTAGTGGCAATAGAAGTGCACTGCAGTCAGCTTCAAATGCCGGTTCTCTAAATTTTCTGAATAGTGTCCCACGAAAAGAATGTCCTCTTCCCTACAGGGATTCCCATTTGAGTCTCCGAAGCATCTCCGTAATACCTTTCTTCGAACCTATTTGTAACAAACCTAGCAGCCCTAATCTGAAACGCTCCAATGTCTTCCTTCAATGCGACCTGAGTCGTGCTCAAGAATGGGTCACACTAGTGTGCTATATGCGGTCTCCTTTACAGATTGGGATGATGTTCGCAATCTCGGCAAAACTTGGGCAGAGATTGGACGGCCAGTTGCACTGAGTGAGAGGTTCACGACAAATGCAAGCTGAGTAAGGGGCCAATGCTGTAGAGTACTCTTTGTAAATCCGAATTGGGATTTCATCTGGACCTGATGACTTATTTGCTTTCAACTTCTTATGGACCTGTACCCTTTTCCGAATGCTTTCTGAGATAGAACACATTTAATGCTGATACTTCCTTGTAGATTAAAACTGTGTGCCGGCACACAGTTTTAATCTGCCAGGAAGTTTCATATCAGCGCACACTCCACTGCAGAGTGAATATCTCCTTCTGGAAACATTCAATGTTCATTTGATTTTGAGCCGATGGGGCGTAAGTATGTGTCTCACCCTAATCACTGGATTGGTCGTGGTCGTACAAATAACTGGTCACCAAGATAGCCAGACCTTAGGCCATCAAGGGTTTTGTTTTTGGGATTGGATGGAGTCTGAGAAATGTAAAGGTAAGGTGAATAGCAGGAATGACCTGCTTGGTCGCATCATGGATGTTGTTGTCCTCATTAGGGTACATGAGGAGGCATCAGACAAGCAACGCATGTTCTCTCAAGAGGGCACCAATGCACTGAAAATGGCGTGAGATACCTGAAAATTTATTGTGAACTGTACAACAGCTCTGATTTGTCCAATACATAAGAAGGGCGACAAACTAAAATGTGACAACTATCGAGGAATCGCCCTGCTTAACGTCTGCTATAAGATCCTGTCCAACTGCCTCGTACATAGAATTGAGCCAGTGGCAGAATCGGTGATTGGGGAGTACCAGGGAGGTTTCCGGCCAGGACGGTCAACAGTAGATCACACCTTCAGTCTCCGGCAGCTCACTGAGAAACTGGGTGAATATGGTAAAGATTTGCGTATTTTATTCGTTGATTTTAAGAAGGCCTATGATTGCATACGTCGCAAGAGCCTGCTCAACTGTTTAAGGGAGTTTGGCATAGCAGAGAAACTCATCAATCTGATAAAGATCTGTCTGAACGCAACACATGCAAAGGTGAAGATGGGAAATCGCGTAACTGGGGAATCTGAAATTGTGACAGGACTCAGGCTAGGAGATGGGTTGTCCCCTATCCTGTTCAACTTTGCCTTCGAGAAGATCGTACGCGAGACGTTCCAAGAGAACGAAGGGATTGAAATCGAAGGAAAGAGACTGGCATACTTAGCCTATGCAGACGGCATCTGTTTACTCTCTAGGTCGGAAGAGGAGTTGGAGCAAATGACCAAAGCACTAAAGGAGGCTGCCAGCAAATTTTGGCTAAACATAAACGAAGCTAAGATAGAGTACCTCGTTATGACGCGTGGTCATTGTCAGACTGCTGATCATCTACAATCACTGCAGGTTGGGGACCAGTCCTACAAGAGAGTGCAAGAATTCAAATACCTAGGGGCACTTTTCACTGAGAACTCGTCAAGTGAAGCAGAGATCAATGCCAGAATACAAGCAGGAAACCGATCTTATCACAGCCTAGCACAACTACTTCGGTCCAAATCTCTCTCCAGACAGTTCAAGATTCGACTGTACAAAACTCTGATCCAGCCTGTTGTTCTATGTGGCTGTGAGACACGGAGTCTCCGGAAACAGGACTTCCATAAGCTCCTTGTCTTTGAGAGATAAGTGCTTCGGAAGATCTTCGGTCCGGTTCTGGATGCAGATACAGGGGAATGGAGGATCAGATACAACCAAGAGCTTGAGGAACTATACCAGCAGCCCAACATAGCAGAAGCTGTGAAAGCCGAACGAATGCAGCGGGGCCGGCCATGTAGCCCGGATGGCGGATCACAGATGGCCTCGGAAGCTCCTGGATTTCACACCTACAGGAAAGAGATCGCCAGGGAGAGCCCAGAAGCGTTGGAGGGATGGACTCCATGAAGATTTAAAACAAATGTCAATAGATGTGGACGAATGGCGGATAGCAGCAATGGACAGAATACAGTGGAGGAGGAAACTTGTAGATTTTTCGGTCCAGGGGGCCTGATCACGTAGTAGTAGTAGTAGTAGAACAGCTGTAATGTGACGCGTACATGTTTACACGTGTAAAGGTGACTATGTATTGAATAACGCAGAAAATAAATAAAAATGCTCATTAAGTGTGTTATCACGGAAACCATTGGAATAGTACATACTTTCACATGAAGCATTTTACTTCAAATGATCGTTCCTGTTACATGCCTGAATACTCTCCGTTTCCCCTGGGACTTCCTGTAAAAAATGTCAATTTAATTTTGCGTTTTTCGTCTCATGGGTACCGTACTGTATTTAATTTTTAAAGGACGATGTCTTTTTCATATTTTACTCCATTCCTCTAGATGTTTGTGTTTAACATCTGTTCACTCTTTTAATGTAGACAAGAACGAGAAATGCTTTTGTCTCTAGGGAAATTCCAACAATGTTGCTTCACGTTGAAAATAAATTGACCGCTCATCTGCTTGTTATTGTTTTTGCGTCACTAATTGTTGTTGACTTGTACCACGTATGGATACTGAAACATAAATTCCTGTATTGTACCAAACATAATGTCCATTGGTGAAATATCGATATTCGTGTGTCAAATCTTAGTCCTTGTTTAGGAAACTAAAGCAAAACTTTGAAGTGCACGCTCTAGTGCTTTCAACCAATCGTGTAAGATTTTCTAACTACTAACATGTATTGTTCGACAAAAGACGTTCCCACACTTTCGAAAAACCTTACATCCTCACTCTCATAGACTGTAAAGTTCTAAACAATTTCCATACCTCCTCAAACAATTATATTCCTTAAATGAAAACATAGCAATTTTAAATTAATTATTCTTTTTGAAATTTAAGTTCAAACATTCTCTAAAGTTTTTAATTAGTCTGTTCATTTTATAACTGATTTCGCATTATTTTTAGGTAATTTCATAGGTTTATGAAAGTCAATTTAATGGTAATCTGTCAGGTATTTGAGATGATGAAAATATGGGCCGAAGTTTACACCCCCCCTTTTCATATTTTAAACTAAACAAACCCTCTCTAGGGTCACCTGCCGTCCCCCCAATCCTTCCCCTCTCCCTTCTCGCGGGCTCCCCAGCATTCCACCTTCCGAGGTGGTTACAAACCACGCCACAGATTTTTAATAAAATGTTAAAATAGTAATTCTATAAGTAACCTCGATCTGAGAGTATGAAAAGTCGTAGATACGTATAAAATATACATCTCTGCCCAAATTCTTATGTATTTCTTTTCCCTTTCGTAGAGGAAAATAAGGGCAACGGCCTTGCCGCAGTGGTAATACCGGTTCCCGTCAGATAACTGTAGTTAGGCGCTGTCGTTCTTGGCTAGCTCTTGGATGGGAGACCGTCCAGTCTGCCGAGTGCTGTTGGCAAGCGGGCTGCACTCAGCCCTAGTGAGGCAAATTGAGGAGCTACTTGATAGAGCAGTGGCGGCTCTGGTCACGATAACTGTGAACTCCCTAGAGAGCGGTGTGCTGCCCTCACGCCCGTCCATATCCGCATCCAGTGACTACTATAGTCTGAGCATGACTCGGCGGTCAGTCAGTACCATCAGAGTCTTTCGAGACCTGTTCGGACAGAGTTGACAGAGGAAGATAGTTTGTATCATTTTTGGAGGGGGATTTTGATTCCGTCATTAGAGAGAAGCGCAAAAAAGGCCTATAGTCGCTATTGTATTGAGATGCAGTATCAAGCTTACATAATTAATATTAAATAACAACGATTAAGTGCTGAAGTATTGGTAGGTTAGACGTCGCATATTTAAACGATATTGTGCGAATTTAGTATGAACGGAAAAAGATACAAAAATATCTTATGAATATTTTACGAACGATATTGATCCTATTTAAAATTGTGTTCTCAGTCCCTGTTTCAACTCTGCAGTACAGATTCTTTTTATAAGATTTTCTCCACGTTTGATTGTTACTTTTAACAACAGAACTTTATTACTGATACAGAGAGAAGATCGCAACGTTAGGTTCTGAATAACGACTGAACAGCTTCTGAATGAATGAAACTGAAAGATTCTCTTGATCTGATGGAAAGCGGGTCTAGCCAATAATAGTTATCGAAGGTAAAGTTGAGTACACAGTCTACTACAGTAAGGAAAAACTGCCGTGGGCAAAGTATGTATCTGCTATACTATTGATGTTTTGGTTCTGACTGGCGTGCAGTAGGTCGGTGGACGTTGAGGTCGAACTCGCGAACTTAAACTGGAGCTCACACGCTCTCAGAGTGACTAATGAGCCGCTGGGCGGAGTTTTACAAAGCTGTCCGGCGGAGAAGAAGTCGTGCTTGTATCATGTGGCCTGTGTTGCAGACCTAGTGCCGGAAACCGGCGCTGTGATTGCCTTGCGGGCGCCTCGACCTGCCGGCAACCCGCGGCACACCTTTGTGTGGCTGGTAGCTGCATCGTAAGGGTCTAACCAGGACCCCACCGGGAGCTTTGACAACTTCAAGCGAAGTCAACCCATCCACCAAAAATCGCCCATCCACCAACTAACGCCTATCCTCAACACAAAATGCATTTAAAATTAAGTCTCTTACATCTCCGAAATAAACCATAATAAAAACAAAATCAAGCAGTAAATTTAGCGAACTTGATGTTCTCTACACACGCTTGGCGCTATAGAAATTCGGCCAGCAGGCCGTGCAGTTGCACGGCTATATCATCGGCAGTAGCAACATCCAGGGAACGATTGTTCTCTGTTATTTTCATGATAACGATTAACAGTTCCGAACCACAAAACAAAGCACTTGCAACTATCTACCTCCGATTGAAACCACTCACTATTAACACAACTAACAAGTTTCAAAACATCGACATTCAAAAATAGAGAGCTACAACGTATATTAGAAACACACTGTTCAAATATGCCTTCCAGTCATGAGGCCTCACCTAGCAAGATTCGTCACGAGTCAAAGCTGAGGCCCAGTACCGTACGTTTCCGTAGACCCTAGAAGTGAGAGTGCAAGTTACGTAGTTAACCCCTCCCCCCTTACGTTTTTCGTACTTCATGTACTATATATGCACCAAAATACTCTGACACTTTTCCTTTACCTAATATAAGCCTATGTTTTCTCAATTTACCTAGCAGTTTTACTTTTTATCACGAAAAATGCAACAAATGTAGCAAGGTCCTTTCGAACATGGCATGAACGTAAACATTAGGCTGTTTGTTCAATCTGTTCCCAAACCCTTTATTTGGCATACAAATTCGTTGACTGCCCCAACTCAAAACCAAATTATCATCTTCAAACCTAATCCAGACCTCGGGCTATGCTACAGGCCAAGCTGTCACCATAACCAAGATTGCAGAAGGAGGAGGTGGGAGCGGGGATCCGATATCAAACTCAGGCCCTGAAAATATCAGTATCTACTACAGATTCTAACACGGCAGAATTTAACGTCAGTCTCAATCTAAATACTAGGCTGCTATTATACTACTCATTGCCTTAGAGCATTACCAGTGCAAACCAACCAGATCACTTTCTCTAGAACAGGCAACATCAACTTTTCTAATAACGATGTTTCAGCAAGTAATCTGACACACTTTTTTTAAAAAAATCTAACGTATCCGATTGTAAGGACACTGCGAATTTTTTACGTAATATACCACTTATTTAATGCACTTAAACCGCATTATCTCTTTTTTTTTAGCATAAGCTCCTTGCTGTGACTGTAAACTGGGTTAACAGGTTTCTCAGAAGAAATTTTGAGATATTAAGGTTGTATTTACACGAAGAGAACTGAATAGATGGAAAAACCACTCTTCACTCATTTTATATCGTATCACTACCTTGATATACAAGATGTATGTTTAATATTGACGCTTAGCATATTTATTTAGTTCTGAAAACGGACCCAACGATTTTGACTTGCTCATTTCTGAACAAATCGTTATGCCTCTAACAATAATTGAAATACAATAATACGGAGAAACACCTGAATCAGCAACAAACCTGACGAGACTGATGCATTTCAATCGATAAGTAAGTTTTCGATTAGCAAAATATTTGACCAAATCGCCATACTTGCCGATTGCTTTGACTTAAGACGACAGAGTAAGTTGGCAACAGCACTGAAGCGGATTTCCCTAGTACCGATGTGTGACCGCGGCCGATCATGGACAACATTACTGCCATCTCGACTGTACAGCCAAAACGTTACTACACACAGAACTATACCACATGCCTAGTGCGTTCTCGTGCATGCTTTCAATCACTGAAATCTACACTTTGAAAGACCGCCTTCAAGAGTGTGTAGCTTCTTCGCAACGCATTTCTGGCCAAATGTCCATACATTCTCTTTTTCTCCTCGTTCTCTCATGAATCTTTTCCTCGACTGGAATTTAAGCTCTGCTAATGCTAAACATACAACACGAAACACATGAAAGTTAATTTGCTACAGAAAAAAATGCGATGCAGAATTATATAGAAGCTTCAGACACAGTGAATAAAATGCAGCGTTCAGTATCGCAAAATATATGACTACATCTACACTTAATTCAAGATAGAACACTATGAGTAAAGTGTTTTAATACATTAGGAGCCCGTTCTAGATCTCTGAACAAATTCTACACTTCAAGCAACTAATTACATGCAATGTGCGGACTTTCATATATCTCGGTGTACACAAAACGCCAATAATAACAGCAGACAGTACACCTCCTAGTTCTCCTCGTCTGAAATCAATAACTCATCTTTGCTTCAGTTTCGCGAACCTACCACCCCCACTAATAACGTGTCTAGTAGCCCAAATTTCCCAAATACGCCGTCGAAAATTTTACTGGCAGGTTTACAAGGTGGCGTGAAAAGAAGTAATTCGTGGAGACAGTATTATCGTAATGGGTATCTTTGGTTCAAGACGTGAGTGCTCCACTTATGAACAAGGAACTGCAGCAGTCCACCGCCAAGTCGCGCTATCTATTCACAGACTGCACGTATTATAATAGAATTGTGCTGCTCGTATTGCGAAAGAGCTGATATTACTCTCGTCCGCTCTATCTCGTGGCACACAGTTTATCAGGAATTTAAATCTTTTGAATATTATTACAATAAAAATGAGCTTTAATTTTAACTGAATAAGGCAGCAGGTTCTTCCTTGGCCGTATTTATATGTGCACTGAATTCTCGTCTCACGTAACTTCCGATCCAGAAAAGGTCTAATTCGATAATATAATGTTATTTCTTAGCTTATTCACATTTTTCATTAATGACCGTAATTATTTATATTATCTGAATTGGAAGGCATGGAATAAGACCGCGGTAGACTGTTTCTCATTTTAACAATTAATAACTTTTATTTTGTACGTCATACAGCAACCATTTTATTAAGACGAATGTACCCTACCAAAAACTAAGAGTGAGTGGGTTTTTACAATGGCCATAATTAACTTTATATTATTCTTTAGTGACCACTCAGTCATATCAGTATTGACAAGGACTCATATTACACGTCACCAATTTCTCTGAATCGTTGCGTAATCTATGTCCAATATCAGAGGCAATAAGAATTTCCTAATATTTCATATGATATATGAGGGCTATTCGGAACGTAAGAGCCGAAGAGGCCGTGGAACGGAAATGACAGTGAAAATACGATGAAGCTTTCACACATTTGTTGGGCAACGTCTCTAGCATGGCTGTCGATCGCTATCAAGTCACTCTTCAGTTTTGAGCACACAGTTGGGACTTAATTATCCTTTGAACAATAGTGTCTCTCGCCAGGAGTGGGTGCTCGCTGCAAGGTTTCACCCAATTTCATGGAACCCCGCATAAGGTACCTGCCATGCATTTCCTTCTTGATGAGTCCTCGACCTCATACTGCAGGGCCAATGAGGACGATCCTGAAGCGTTTTCGAAGGAAAGTGTTTGATCACTCACCATGCAACATAGACTGGCTCCCTTTTATGTTTGCCTCCGCTCACGTGATTCGCTGGCTATGAAGACAACATTTTGGCACAGACAGCGAACAGAAGACTAGCGCAGAGAAAAGGCGAAAAGCAAAGGCGGCTGCCTTCTATGACGAGGGTATTGGAAAGCTGGTACAAAGCTACGACAAGTGACTAAGTCGGAGCCGCAACTATATAGAGAAGTAGCTGGAAGGTGTAGCAAACAGTTGTAAATAAAACATATTGGTTTTCACTGTGGTTTCCGTTTCGCGATCGATAGGACCTTACTTTCCGAACACCCCCCGTACGTTATATTGGCTCCAATGGCGGAATATATTATTTATGAAATAATCAAAGCTGACGTCATTCTGACGTAACATAAGGATCAATCTCATGGCCAAGTTTTAGCAATTGTTTACTTTATGGGGAATTCTGATTATTTTCATTTTCCGTGACATGAAGACATGATTATTCATTTTTCATTCAGGTTTACATTTTCTTTCGACTGCATTGAATTTGACAATTTTCGACGGTTTTGTTAATCTTTTTTACAGTAGTTCTCTTGTTTTAGATATTGCTTTATGCGTTGTAGATCTTTATCAACGAAATTATACATCGTAAGGTCGCATTTCTCGTTCGTCCTGGATAAGTTTTAATTTCGCCTCGCCATTCGGTTTACGTTAGAAAGAAAAACCAGGAAAAACAAGGAAAAACCACGAACGAGACATTCTACCTTACTTTACAATTACTTATGTTACACAGAATATTTTTCATTACTTTTGAGAACAGTAAAAAATGATTGTTTTACGATTGCAGTAAATAAATTACTTTCTGTTAAGCACATTACATCGAACAGTTTCTCACAAGCGTTTTTTCCCTCGTGGTAAATATTAAAATGTTTCCTTGCATATTCACAGGGAAATACAAGCACGTCCGATAGTAAGTCTTCCTCTTCCAATGGCACCACATCGCAGGATGGGACTTGGCCTCCTCGATAATTTTCCGTCATTTCCCTCTGGACTTCGCTGTAGACCTCCAGTTATGACAACCAACTCGGGCAGCGCCTTCTCCAACATGATCAGTCCATTTCAACCCTGGTCATCCCCTTGCTCTTCTTCCTCCACCTTCACTGCAGCAGGCGTTCCTTGCAGGATCTGTCTCATCGAGTCGTTTTACATGTCCAGCTCATCTCAGTCTATGCAACTTTATGAACTTGACCACGTCATCCTCCTTATAGCAGTCACAGAACTCCTTATTCTCCCGCCTTCCCCAACTTCCATTTCCCTACACAGGTCCAAAAGTTCTTCTCAGTGTACTTCTTTCGTGTGATCTCAGTCTACTTCCATCCTCCTTTGTAACAATCCTTGTTTCTGTACCATACGTAAGTACTGATAGAAGCTTGGATTTAAAATGTCGCAGCATTTCAAAATAAAATCGTTTAGAAACACTTACGCTGCCGTAATTTCAGCTGAAATGCTGTCATTTGCTTCTGTCTTTGAGCCTAGATAAGTGAAATATTTCACTCGGTCAAAAGTCCTTCCTTCAAGGGTTACTCTGGGATGTAAAGTTAATTTGTACCATTATACATACACTTGGGCTTTCCTTGACTAATTTTCAGGCCCATTTTTTCTGCCCTCGGTTTTAGAGCTGAGAAGGTACTTTGTAGATCTCTAAAAGTTCTGCTCATTAGGTCCAAATCATCTGCATGCCCGAACAGCTGTACTGACTTTTAGTAGATAGCACCTCCTGTCTTGATACCCGATTCGGGCACCACTTTTTCGAGTGTCAAATTGAACAGTAGGCAGGAAAGCCCATCCCCTTGTCTTAGCCCAGGTCGTGTGGGAAACAGGGGTGAGACTCTAGACTGCACTCGCACAGTCCACTGGGGATACCTTGGTGTAACCTCTATCAGATGCAGCAACTTCTCAGCACCCGAAATTCCTGTATTGCCTCATATAGTTTAGTCTGATTTATTGTGTCAAACATAGATTTGAAATCAATGAAAAGGTGGTGTACACCAACATTAAATTCGTTGGTCTTTTCTACTATTTGCCGGAGAGTAAACAACTGGTTCACGGTTGACTTTCATGGTCTGAATCCACATTGATAACTTCCAATAACGTTTTCAGTTATGGTTGAGAGTCTACTAAACAAGATATTTGACAATACTTTATATGCAATGTTTAGGAGTATTATGACTCCGTAATTGCCGAAACTGAAATGCACTGATTCGCCAAAGAAACTGGAACAGGCATGCGTATTCAAACACAGAGGTGTGTAAACAGGCAGAGTACGGCGCTGCGGTCGGCAACGCCTGTATAAGACAAGTGTCTGGCGCAGTTGTTAGACCGGGTACTGCTGCTACAATGGTGGGTTACCAAGATTTATGTAAGTTTGAACGTGGTGTTACAGAAGGCGCACGAGCGATGGGACACAGCATCTTCTTGGTAGCAATGAAGTGGGATTTTCCCGTACGACCATTTGAAGAGAATCGTTCTACGTTCAGAAGTGCAACCCACAAATTGCCAGGAGAGACGTCACAAATGATCCATTCATAATTTGCAGCTTTTCTTATTTGGTGAAACACGAAATGGAGTGACTTGGTATAAAAGATACTCCAAGATCTATTTACAAGCTTGACGAGACCAGTTTCTGCCCAGACATATTTAAAACTAAAGAAAAATCCGATGGAAGCGGAAATGATGATTTTAAAGTAGTTAGGAGAAGACAGATTCTGATGGCCATTGAAAGAACAAGTGGAAGTTGCGTAGAAATCCATCTTGTGTTCTGAACGAGTCAAGACAAGAGACAGACCCCTACCATGTTAAGGCCATTTATGGTGTGAAACAACTGCGCAGTAATGTGACAGAGTATCAGAAAGATCTCTTTAAAATTAAGAAAAATTAATACGTGATTCCGAAACGCTATGTCTGAATTAAAGGTCCATTACTTTTAATGATTATTGTTTCACAGCTACCTAGTAAATATCACAACCTAGTGTTTTTGCAGTATACATTTTCTGTTGCAATTGCCGCAGTTGGTACTCACAACAGTTCTCTAGACAACCCAGGAAGTAGCTGTCTGAAAATTATCTCGCGAATGTTTAAGATTCACCCGATTCCTTGGGGTAATTTCCAGACACCATTTTATTTTTTATTTAGTATCTAACTTGAAATAACAATGTGAAATTTTTTCCAGATGATAATTAGTCGGTTGGAGATGTCACACAAAGAAAGTATAAAAAATTATAGCAAAAATTAGATTTTTGTCTGTAAATTACAACAGTATCATATTTCCATTATTCAGCTAGACTTAAGTCTCTTATCGATTTGTATAATTGAACTCTTGTTCACATAATTTACATCAGGAGTTATTGAAACTAGGAATGCTACTATTAATGACATTTCTATAAGCACATCAAGACTGCAAACCCATTGTGTAAATACTTGTAACTGAAATCCAAGACAAATAATTGAAAAAGGAATTGAGTTGAAAGCTTATTGAGCGCATTTGAAGTTTAAGACTTGTAATCAACCATCAAAGGACGGAAAATGAGAGTGCATTCCTTAGAGATCGAAGCAAAACACGGGTGAAAAACCGCAAGATAATGCTGATAGGAGAAGAAGGCTGAGGATCAGTTTTGTTTTAGACGGATTGCAGGTACAAAAATGCAATACGAGCCTTGCGAATATTGGGAGAGAGATTAATTGAAAAGGTAAGAGAAGTGTGTTTGTGTTTTACAGATCTGGCAAAGATGTTTAAAAATGTGGCTCAGGATAAGCGTATATCTATACTGTCCAGTCACATTAGTATGACTGTCAAAAGCCTGAGTAACCATCTTTTGCAGTGGGGACCAATGAGACACCTGCAGGAGGAGAGTCAGTAAGGTTCTGGAAGGTGCCGACAGGGATCTGGAGCCATGCCGACTCCAGGGCCGTCGCAAGCTCCGCTAGGTTTCTTGGTCGAGGAACAATGGCGCGAACGGCCCGATCGAGGTGGCTCCACAGATTCTCAATTGGATTTAAATCCAGGGAGTTCAGTGGTCAGAGGTGTACGGTAAATTCATCCTGGTGCTCTTCGAATCGCCTACGTGAATTGCGACCTGTGTGAGATGCGGCATTGTCCTCCTGGTATATGCCAAAGTGCTGAGGAAAAACAAAAATTGCATATAGGGTTGGAAATGGTCCCCAAGAATAGATGGACACACGTGTTGGTCCATAGTATTTCCAAGAATGACGAGATCACCCAGGGAATGCCATGAAAACATTCCCAGTACCATAATGCTTCTTCTTTTGGCCTGGACCCTTCCGACGATTGTTGCAGTTTGCTTTCAGCAGTCAGCGTGGGTGCATGCACCAGGGTCTGCTTCCGAGGGCCATACGCAGCAATGTTCGCTGAACGTCGTTGAGAAGACGTTGTCGGTAGTCCCTTGCTCCATCTGGGGTTTCGGTTGTGCATAAGTTGCACGTCTATTCGCCCGTTCACATTCCTGCAGCCATCGTTCACCCCTGTATCTATCATCACAGTAGCCTCGGCTCCAGTTTTGTATAGCACAATTTTGCCATCCACAGTATACTTTAACCGCAGCGCCAAGTGAATAGTTTAGAAACTTAGCCGTTTCGAACTTGACCCGAAGTCAATGGTCATGTCCTTTTGGACGTCAGAAAAATCTCTCTGTTTCTGCATTACGACAATGAATGTACTGTGTTCCGTGTCCTCCCTGACACAATTTATAAGCCTTCTACTGTTAGTATTGTCCGCTCCCGGTAGCTGAGTGGTCAGCGCGACGGAATGTTAATCCTAAGGGCCCGGGTTCGATTCCCGGCTGAGTCGGAGATTTTCTCTGCTCAGGGACTGAGTGTATTGTTGTCCTAATCATCATAATTTCTACCCTATCGACGCGCAAGTCGCCGAAGTGGTATCAAATCGAAAGACTTGCACCCGGCGAACGGTCTACCCGACGGGAGGCCCTAGTCACACGACATTTTTCATTCTACTGCTAGTACTGCAATAAACAGCCTTTGAGAGGTTATCACATGTTGACGTCGAAGATAGGCAGTGGTGACACTAATGTTACTGGATTATATAGAAGTGAATAAGAGTGTTCTGAGAAACCAGATGACTTGAGAATTCATAATATTTGAATCAAAAAGCGTCAGTGAAAGTGATGGGAGACAGTACCAACTGCACAGAACTAAGAAAATGAGTAAGGCAAATCTACTCTCTGTCTCATACGCTTATCAGTCTCTACATAGAAAATACGATTTGTTACTGCCCACTAGTCGGCAAGGGAGAAAAAAATGTAAAAAGAAGGACATGGTGTTCGAGATTTGCAGACGACACTACCTTTCCAGCTACAGATGAAAATATATTTCAGGATATAGTGGATACATCTGAAGCTAAATGAAACATTTACGAAACGAAAATCAGTACAAAGAAAACAAAAGTAATGGCACAAGAAGGAAATAAAATGGTGAAGATAAAATGCTAAATAGAGAAATATTAGAACATGTGCAAAGCTTTCAATAACTACAAATGGGATAAAAAGCGACTGGAAAAGTAGCATAGAAATTAAAACCAGGATAGCAATAGCTAAAGAGGCATTTTGTAAGAAATCCTGCAATAGCATAGATAGAGATTTCAGGAAAAGTCTGAGGAAGTGTTTTGTATGGAGTGTGCTCCTACACGGTGCTGAAACGTGAGCAGTGCGGAAGAAAGACAGAGCAAGGTTGGAGGCTTTTGAGATTTGGACATGACGGAGGATGGAGAGAATAAATTGGATGGATAGAGTGAAAAGTGAAGAGGAACTGAGAAGACAATTGCTGGATATAATAAAAAGAAATTATAAAACAGGAAGAGTAGACGAGGGAGGACTTTCAGATCCTGGATGAGACGCTAGACGGCAGCACTTAGTGCGACATTGAGAAGGAAGCAATGTCTCAAAGAAAATTGGGACGCAAAAGATCTACTAAAAAAGAACACAACCGATAGTGCTGATGACTTTTGGACACAGGTTGGATGAGCGCCGCCAGGTGACACAGTGAGCGGGATCAGGAAGTGGAGTGTCTGGCTGTGTGGGCGACGTGATTTGGGTGGCAGCCTTGTAGCAGGATGAGGTACTATCAGCTTTAGATGTTTGTCCCAGGGCCCTCGTTATTGCGGTTACCACTTGGTGCCATCTATGCAGTGGCTCGCTAAGTGTTTATTTATAGATGTGGTTACAGATGAGGAATAAGGGACAGCAGCTTCGCGCAGCGACATCGTTGCTGACATGCGCTCAGAGCAACACGAGTTTGTTGCTGACATCAAGGAGGAGGGGAGCATGGACTCGAAGTACCTCGCCATTTACGTCACTTGCCAAAATAAACACTCTGCAAGTTACTGCAGACGCTTCTTGGTAGCGCAGAGAGGTGCTCCACCCCAATTACACTAACGGCCAAGGTAAACACTCGGACAGACGCTTTGCGAAACGCAGTTGGTAGTCGAGAAGCGCTGGTGGAGCCGTGCAGGTACCTCTCTAGTGACCGAAAAGTAAAAAGCGCATGTCGGCAAAGGTTTTTCGTTAATTTCGCACTTTTCGATCTGCGAGGAACGTTGTGTAAATCTTCCTCAGTACTTCTAACCTCCATCCGCACAATTTCTGCTGCTCATCGCGGAAACCGTGGAAACAGGCATCGGAAAAAGATTATTCATGTGTTCTGTCTAACACATTCATACTGCAAGATCTGAACGACAAGCCTTGACAATTTGAATTTTTTATGAAATCAGAATCTGTGGTGAACAGTGACCTTTCAACAACTCTTAAGTAGTAACCGAGAAGACGAATCAATGAGAGAAGGTTTTGCCGATGAACCAATGAAATCGTTTATCGCATTGGGAAGTACCCCTAATTTCGTTATTAATGGGAACGTCATTAATTTCGTGATCTATAGAAATCAACTGGAAAAAATTTATGGATTCACGTAACATACATTTTTTTCTGTGAGGTTCACTTGCAGCTGCTCAATCGTTGGAAGCCAGCCTCACACTCGATTCGCAGTCCTCGACCTATGTGCAAATGGACGACATTATTAGGAGGATCGGTCATACAAAATCGCACTCCAGGTGATAACTCCTGGTGTAGGTACAGTGCGTGTAGCACGCAGACAGGTTCGTTGCAGGCCCTCAGCAGAGGTGCTCCTAACCAACACACGTCCATCACTAGCACCGAGGAAGAAACAGAATTCATCAGAAAACACAACAAAACTTCGTCCTGCCCTCCAATGAGCTCTCGCTTGACTCCACTGAAGTCGCAAATGGCGGTGGTCTGGGACCAGTACATTGCACGTTACAAGCCGTCTGGCTCGGAGCTGTCCTCGAACTAACCAATTTTGTAACAGTCCGTTGTGTCACTGTGGTGCCAACTGCTGCTCAGATTGCTCCTGCAGATGCAGTACGATGTTCCGCAGTCCGGTCTTCTTGCGAACGTACGTTCCTGTGACCACCACTTCCAGCAATCATTTACGGTGGCTACTTTCCTGCCAATTCTCTCTGCAATATCGCAGGAGTAACATCCAGCTTGTCGTAGCCTTGTTGCATGACCTCGTTCAAACACAGTGAGATACTGATAACGGCGTCTTTGTCGCTTTGAAGGCATTCTTGACTCTGGTCACCACACCCAATCTCAGAGATAACTAACTCTCATGATCGTTACAGCGTGAATTTACAGCAAACCTGATCTCCATCGTCACAGTGGTGCTATTAACGCCACTCATACGCCACTGTTGCGAAATAGACATCACTTTTCAGACATAGAAACACGCCTACCATCTTCCGTTTATGTTGCACAGTCGCTTCTCGGTGTTGCTTTTTTCCGTTAGTGTAAATGAAAAGTAATCTTTTTATGGTTCGCAGAACTGTATGCTCTCTACATGTGGCGTGCAGAGCAAAAGTGGTGGAAAGATGATTTGAAGAAAAACAGCAAACGAAAAAATGAAAAACAGATTATTTACGAAGCACATAGCTTTTTTTTGTTCGGTAGTTGGTTACGATAGTAAGAAAGATGTATTTCAATATTGGAAATTCAGAATTCTGGATTATATTGTCATGAAGTTATTACAAAATATTACAATTAAGTGGACTTACAATGGTTCTGCGCCGAACATTACAATCCTTCCAAGTTGGATATCGCACTTGAATGAGAAATGAGAATACATCGCTTAACAACTGAAATGTCATACAATCGTCTTGCAGGAACGTACCTACAGCTTTTGCATAGGTGGGGGGGGTCCAACACCATCATTTAGGATGGTAAACCTGTCTTCGCCAACAACATACAAAGGTTTTGCTGTTAACGCCAACAGAGTCAATCAAGCAGAAATTAAAAAACCCACAAATACGTTAGCATCCATATTACATGCGAGTAAAACTGTAGAGAAACACTAATTGATCAAGCGTCTTTAAATCAAACATGTGTATTGTAGCTGTTGAGGTACTTATTTATGAAAAAGCAACTAATTGTAAGATAACATTGGAGGTAATTATATATTTTTGAATATCATTATTAATAATTTATATTAAGCAATAATATTATTATATTAGTCTTTGTATTTAAATTGTGACACTTTGACATTTTGCTGTAACTTCAGGTCGTAAGTTAATTTAAAAATAAACATTAATTACTTTAATTTAAAGTATTATATTTAGCCTTTTAAGTCTTGCTGCTGCCTTACTAATAATTTCTTCACAGTCTAGTTGCACGCCAGGGGTGCAAAATTTTTTTATGCGCCACTGTTTGTCACATTTACTTTTCAGCCAATGAACAGTCACCATTTTTTCTGGCAAAAAGAAGCTACTTCAGCATGGACAAAGTTGTAACCATTTTCAATATTAAACTTCACGAAATTATGTCACACTGTACAGTCTCAGTGTGGTAGTTTCAAAATTAGGTACCACAAAAAGAGAGCAAGAAAACAATCACACGCTTTCTGTGTTTATATTGCCCATGTAAAACTTATTTTAGAAAAATTATAAGAAACTTTCAATAGGTGATTGAATAATTCTGTAAGTTGAGATTTACACTGCCAATACATGTGCCAGTAACCACATGAAATTTCATTAACATCAGACTAACACCTTTCAAGAGCTTTGAAGTGAGTAGTTCCTAGGGAAAACGCCCATAATCCAGGCAATTGTTACTATAAATATAAATAGAAAATAGGTATTAAACATTATAACCAAATGCTCTCATATAATAGTCTAATGCGGAATTAAGCTAGCAAAAAATCTGTGTAACATATTTTGCGATCGGCCCATTTGTACACTTGTAATTAAATATCAAACTAGAAGGTTCTTCTTTATTTTTTACAAAACTACCGTTCAAAATCATATAACCCTTTTTATAATAGTAAATAGGAGACTCACCCTTCTTTGCTTCATCCTCAGTTTTCCTGGATGGCCCCGCTTCTTCATGCTGGGATTCCGCATCACGTGGTGACATGCCACTCTCTTTCGAAACAAGTGCATCAGAATTCTGTGTCTCTTTTTTAGAAAAAAAAACCCACAAGGGATTTCTGTCTCGTTCTTTTCATAGTTTTTTTTTTTTGAAACACGACTCTTTTAACAACTAAACACACGTACGCACAGTTTAAGCTGACTTAACACACGACGCCCGAAACTTCGTCACTCTAATTGTGACTGCTCAATGGGAAGCCACAGAACACACTGGATTGGTTCCGTTCAGTGTTGCCAGCCAAAAACAAGTTAATTCCGCTACGAGCGCATGCAAATTCCACTACAGTTTCAAATGTAATTTATGATATAGTCTACATAATTCCTGACGATATACAGGCTAAATAAATAATTTAAGCTATAAACAAATGTATTCCATATCTTTCCAGCTGGGCCATTTAACGATCAGCGACAGATAGGACGATAGTGTCCAGTGATGGACCTGAATATCGTGCTTCACCAAATAGTTGCTGTTAATATAGTAATTGTAGTTTGATGCGACAGGTAATTTTCCTCTTTATATGGAATCTGAACTGGCTAAGACGTAAGGAGTTAATTTGCAAGGATTTTTTTAGCAATGTGTGTGTGAAACGTATCAATGTTTATTAAAATCACAGTGAAATGTATGAATTTGTTGATGCAACAATATTTTGATCACCTACAGTTCTCAGATAATAACTGATACGTTTTTCAAACTTACGGAAATGTTCCTCCGTAATTGTGTACGAAATATAATAATGATCAGTAATTGTCCTTGTCTCGATGTCTAGTCAAACTTTCAACAAGTCACTTAACTAGGGTGACCACATGCAATTCTTTAAAAAGGAGGACAAAGGAAGAAAAAAGAGGACACATCAAACGGGCCAACTGCAGATGAGGATACCACCCGTCAGCTCTGGACAAGTCACGTGACTGCCGGGAATTCCCGGTAAAACTAGTAGCTAATATTGTTACTGATGGTCAGGTGGTGGTTAACTGAGCAATATAAAAAAATTAAGAACATTGGTTGTGGTGACAGTGTGGCGTCAATTGTTTTGTTATGTCAACAACACGGAATTGTTTACAAAGCGAAAAACGTAAGACCATTCACCTCCCTTCATTCGAAGCACCGCTACCAACATCTACAATTCAAGAAACCGCTGACGACATGTAAACTGTACTTTAAACTTCCGAATACAAATAAACTGAATGACTTTGAAACAATGAAATAAAACCATGACAGTTAATCTATCGAGTTATTTCTTACCTCTATTGGCCACTGAGACGTACGTTCCTTTCTTGAAAGCCGGATATTTGCAGGAAAAGACATTAGAAAATGTACACTTTCGTTTATGAATAGCCAAATATTTTACGTAACTCACTCGGTTAAAAATTACACTCACAAATCACACGTGCACTACAGGAAGCCAAGCCAATACAAAGCGAAGTTACGAAAGGAAAATTTTAAAAATCGATATTTGCATTCGCTTATAGGTCGATCAACGATAACATCGACGATCCTGGTGCCACATAATAACACCGCCTTCGTGCGTGTTAATCACGAAGGCTGTGCCAATAGTTAAAGTATTTAAGAAAAGAGCAATAGAACGGGACGAATTGTAAATTTAACTGTATTACGCTCAGCTTCGAGAAAAAGCCGGACACTGTAAAAATCTGCTCGGACCCCGGACAAAGAGCTAGAAAGGAGGACATCTCCGGAATAATGCCGACGTATGGTCACCCTACTCTTAACGTTTCTGCGAGTAGCGTAATAAGTCTTTTAGTTTTAATGTCTGTCATCATGGAGAAAGACTGTTCGGTATCTGCATTCCAGTGCATATATTACATGTTTTGTACTTGGCAGCGAAAATTTACGACGGTTCTACATTTCGCCAAAGAAAGTTGAATTCCGCTACATTTTCAACAATTTCAGAATTTCGCCGCTACGCCACGAAGGCGAAAAAACTCCAGTACGCGTAGCGGAATTCCGCTACGGTTGGCAAGATTGCACTCACTTCCGTTGCACACATAGTGAGGGCGGGGGTAGACACCTCGCCGCCGCAGGGCACAGCTATTTTTTGCAGCTTCATTCCTCCATGGCTTGTCACTACGTGAACCAAGCGCAGTGCGCGACTATTTTGTGGCACGGGGTTTCAAAAGCGGCTATTCTTCTAATATTGGCGCTTATTGTGTAAACTAAGGAAGGGGGGGGGGGTCCGGACCCCTGGACCCCCCTCACTGCTTATATACGTCCGTGGCTTGCTCATTGTTGCTGGCACGGCGTCTTTCTTTCTTAATCTGGTGTTTAAAATGACATGCACGTTTTTGACGAAAGCATGTCGACTTGCAGGAATAAAAGCTAATACATCCATCACATTCTTTTTTTCCGCTCTGCAAGTGGTTTTCACTTTTCACACAGTTCATCTTTCTCAAAAATTTCAAGAGAGATCAATGAACGACACACCTTTTTTGAGAATTATCAAATAGAGATTAGTGTCAGAATTGTGTATTTCTTTAAATTTAATGGATAATATCAGATCTCTCAAATCGCAACCACTTTATTTTCGGACGATTTATATTCTTTGCGTCAACCGTTTTTTTTTTCATTTTTTCAAGTGACTGAGTAAATAAGAGAACTTCAAGATGAATCGAAGTCATGCAGACTTAAATCACTTCTGTTGCATACCCCTCATATGAACTACGTGTCACAGTTCTTCAGACGTAATTCATTTTGGACGTAATTTCCTCGAGAGAAGGGGAGCTAGCGCTACAGACATACGCCGTATGTTGCTTAGAAGTTGGCGCCGCCATATTGGATTCCACAAAGCATTAGCAGACCACTGTCTATGATAGCCTCTTAATTTCTGTCATGAACACGCGACAGCTGTATTGAATATTATATATTGCAGCGCTTTCATAAATAACAGAGTGTCAACAATGCATTTTCATGCATATTTAATCCAGTAATACGAATCATTTCACCTCTTTAATGTAAATTTGATTTTTATGTATTTGCTTTTATTATACGTTTCGAATAAAAAAGTATGTAATGTGGCAAGACTGCTTTCATAATCCGGAATTTTCTTTAATGCGAACTAACTACACTGATGTTCGGTCTATGGCCTCTTCCCCGAAAGACTGAGAACATATTTCGCAGTCTTTCCTTTCCACAGCTTTCAGCCAGACTGCTTTTGGAGTTGGACTGAAAGGAAGTCGAAGAACAATGGGAACAAAGAAACCACTGCAGTAAAAGTAATCAACCTAACCAAAATTCATGTATAGAAAAGAAAATATCAGAAAAAAAGTGTGGAATTACATATGATTCCCTTACACTTTAAATTATAATCAGAGCGGTTAATATACCTATAAATGATACAAGCTGGCATATTTTGATCAAATCACTTCCACCAGAAGCTAATATTTGAGGTAACTGACACGGTGGATGTTGCCTTTAAGTGTGTGACGTCACAACTCCCCTCATTATACCTCCATAGCGGTCGACAATGAATCTTGAGTGCCTCATTCCACACATCGCAATAAAGTGGTGTGTGTGTGTGCGCGCGCGCGCGCGCGTATGTGTGCGTGTGTGTGTGTGTGTGTGTGTGTGTGTGTGTGTGTGTGTGTGTGCGCAGCTAGATCCAAACCGATGATTTCCACTGAGACTGAGCATCACATTAAAGACGCGATGAGCTGCATCTGTTTGGAGTGATTCCATCTACGCACTGATGAAACCAAATTGCCAATAGCTGTCGCAATTCCAGAGAGAATGAACCTGCTGACTATCAGGAGAGGCACCCTGTATAAGTGGAGAAGAAACGTAGAGGCAATCGTTCTAGCGCCAATTCGGGCTGCGAGTGGGGAAATGCACTGATATAACTGATTTTGACAAAGGTCAGATTTTTAATATTTCGGCGCCTGAGCGTGTAGGTAAACGGGTTGAAGGACGATGAACCACGGTTAAGCAACAAGGTGTAGAACATGCGCACACTGAAGCGATGAATGAAAATTTGTACCAAAGGCAAGACTCGAAAACAGGACGCGTGCTCACTAGACTGGTTCGGTAACCACTACGCCACCCTGGCAAAGTGGCACTGCGTGACTGCGAGGATCACCATTGCACTACTCCCTCCTCAGTCCAGATTCCTATTCACGTTTCAGGCCAGCTGCAGATCCGGTTTCAGTCCCGGCCTTGGTACAAATTTTCGTTTGTCGCTTCAGTCTGCACATACAGGGTGTTCAAAAAAAAGTGTCGAATACTTTAAAAAGGGTAGTAATCATCGAAACAAGAAAAACTAGTGAAATAAACACGGGTCCGGAAACGAGTACTTTCCTAGAGGAACACGTGTTTATGGGCTGCGTGACGCTTAGTTGCGGATATTAGCACAGTCGTTGCATCGGCGCTCCGACAGATGTGTCGGCAGGCTATGACTTCTTACAATACTCTTCCAGCCATTAGGTGGTCAGCTGTCAGCTCTGTGGTTCGAATCGTGTTGTAGGTTACGTTAGTTTTCGTCCTGTTTGTGTGCCTTATTGTACAGTACTGTCAGCCTGGCTACATATTATGGTGTTTTACCTTCTTCCATAGGAGGATTCACTTACTTGGTTATTGTTATTGCGCTGTTTTGTACGTACAAATGGTATAGTGGATTTATATTTTCTGTTCCAAATTGCTAATTGAGCAAAACTAGGTACAAATTTACGAAAATAATTGGCGATTTCAACAAATCTAGCAATCTCTTATTACGTGGCGAGTGAAAACATCTTAAGCTGACAGTACGCTCCTGATCGATCCTAATGCCATCAGCCGAGACCAAGTGCCCAAGAAAGGAAATCTCTCCACAACATAATTTAATTTTACCGGGTTTGACAGTCAATCCCTCGTCACTCAAGTGATCTAAAACTAACACCAGATGTTGTAAGTGTTGATCAAAGCTAGGACTGAAGACTACAGCGTCGTCTAAATAATTATAAACACAATTAAATTTTAGATCACCCAAAAAATTATCCAAAATACGGGAAAGCACTGCTGCCCCAGTAGCAAGTCCAAAGGGAACACGTTTGAACTCAAAGAGATTCCAATCCGTTGCAAATGCGGTAACAGGCTTAGAATCCTGAGTAAGTGGTATCTGGTAATTAAAAAAAAGCACTCTGTCTTCAGGCTATAAGAGGCCCATCGGGACCATAAGACCGCCGTGTCATCCTCATATCAGGATGCGGTTAGGAGGGGCGTGTCGTCAGCACACTTCTCTTCCGGTCGTTACGATGGTTTTCTGTGACCGAAGTTTTCAGTCGAGTAGCTCCTCAATTGGCATCACGAGGCTGAGTGCACCCTGAAAAACGGCAACAGCACATGGCGGCTCGGCTGGTCACCTATCCAAATGCCGGCCGCACCCGACAGCGCTTAACCTCGGTGATGTGACGGGAACCGGTGTATCCACTGTGGCAAGGCCGTTGCCAACCTGGTAATAGGCTTTATTTAAATCCAAAACGGAAAAACAGAGTTCTACAGTGAACCAAGTGAAAATTGTGAAGATCAGGCATCGATACCGACTGGTTAAAGCGGCGGTAAACGACGACAGGTCGATAGTCTTTACCACGCTCCTTAGAGACCAAGGATATAGGCGAAGCATATGCGGAAGTAGACGGTCTGATAACCCCATTATTCAACATCTCATCGAGTTTAGACGTAATATCCGCATCTTGGGAGGTAACAAGCGGTAAGCGGCCTGCCGCACCGGAACATCATCCATCAAACGAATTTTGTCACAAATAAGATCAGTAACCCCCAATCGAATAGTCAAGACCTGAGGATAACTTAATAATAATTGGATCAAACGAGATGCCTGCAAGTCTGACAAATGACCAACATCAAACTGCGAAACGATATTATGAACCGCCTTAAGTGGAACAGATTTAGAACAGAAACCGAATTTCTTTGCCGGACGAAAAGCAAAGCAAAGGTATTACTCGCAAAATCGAGCACCAGGCCGACCTTGCGAACAAAGTCACAGCCCAACAACAAACTAACTGAAAGGTTCTAAGTTACAAGCAAACGAATAGGCCAAGAAAAATCGCCTACCACAATGTTCCCCTTTAGCTCCCCCACCAGAGGTAACTTCCGTCCATTCACTTCGACAAAGGAGGAAACCTGCATAGGACACGATATTCAAGATGCCAGTCACAATCAAGCAAGGAAATGGCGCTGCCAGAATCCAACAGGGCACAAACGGGCTCATAATTAAGCGCAGCACACAAGTGGGGAAGCCATGACCCCGACACAGCTCTAATATGGGCACAGCCCTTGGATGGACCATCCTTGCAACCGTTGTCCCTTCTCTTCTGACGTCATGTACTAGAACGAGCTGCTCGCTGATTTCGACAGTCACGAAACAAATGACCGGTAAACCCACACCTAAAACATCGACGCTGAGCAGGAAAAGGAACAACTCCTCGCTTAGGCTCCATTACTACATATATTGATCTTCCCTCCGACGAGCTAGCACAACGGTATTCAAAGGCAAAATTAAGCGCCTCAATAGAACTAACGACTCAACTCTTTATATGAGATCGGCTCACGAACAAACCGAGTCCGTGATCGATCCTCGGGTCTCATCCCTTGGGCTATGACTAGAACGGAGTCACGTTCAGTAACCTTCATATCAAGAGGCCTTACCGCCATTTGAACCCGTTCTATACATTCGGAGAGTTTCTCATCGAACCCCTACAGTCGCCAATAATATTGGCTCTCTAAATGCTGCCGAACCCTTGGTGAGAGTCTACGCTTAATGACTAAGCCTCTTAATTCACCTAAGGTAGACCGTCCGCGCAAGGCCTCAGAAAGAATTTCACTAAGAAGCCCCTTGCATAACGGATACAAAGGACGCAGCACAACCACCTGGGGAATTCGCAGGGCACTAGTATGTATTTCGAGGCTGACAGCAAGCCACAAAACCGTCTGAACTTAAGTCATCAATCATGAACTCCGAAATCCCTTGCAATAAGTACATAATCGGATTTGGAACTTTGGCAAACACCTCCTATCCCTGACCCTTAAACACTTGACTACTAAAACCCTGATTATTGCTACCCAATGAAGCCAAACTCTCATCTGCATCATGAACATCTTCCAATCCTAATACACTGGCCTTGACATGAAGTTCCTTTACTGTTTGGGTAAGTTGGCTAACCGATACCTGCTGTTTTTCATTCAAAGACAGTAATTGTAAGTCCTGTAAACGAGAGTGCCAATGGCACAACTGGGCCTGCAGCCGTCCCCTATGTCTCGAAGTAACACCAGTTCCGTGAAGAAAGGTAATATTCTGATTTAATTCATCGACAGCACTACTAATGACATTTAGGGCGAGGCTGACCTGCCCGATGAGTTCACTACTGGACTTTTCAGTGCACCACGCTACCTAATGACCAAGTCCGCCACCGTACCCTACGTATGCTGCTGACAAATGAACAATTTGTATACTAACTAATCCTTCTTTAAGAAGATCATACCGGGAAAATCACTTGGCTCCATTACGACACACGTCAAATTTACAAGTGACTGTAAAGCACAATTTCAAGGAAATAGAAAACGTATCAATTTGAAAATCTGTACTTCAAATGCAAGACAGTGAAGCAAATCTGAACCTCCCCCCTTAACTAGGAAGGGAAACAATAACTCTCTGTTACCATTGGGACACACGCACCTCCCTCCAATATTTAAACAATTAAATATTATGAGTTTAGATTAATCAATGTGGAGATAGGAAATCACGGGAACAACTGAAATAGCGCATCACTTCACTGCAATTTGCATTTATTGTAACACTTGATAACAGACCAAGAAAATGTCGCATGTTACACTTGACGGATAATACAACTAGAACAATAATAAACACCTGATTCAGTTTTCTACACTTTAATTAAAGTTCAACAGGCGAACACAATTTAAGTTCTCTCATAAATATAAATATGCACGTCGGCGCGTTAAAGAACTGGTTATGAAACAGTCACTCATAAAATCAAGGCAGGCATACTCCATGCAAAGACAAAATAATTAGCAAGTTTACACGTTGACTAGAACATTAAAATGAATAACAGGAAACTGCACCGTCCACAACACCTTACGGCGACAGTTAACCAGCAATAAGTCCCTTTCTTTACAATATGATATTAAGTACAGATCTATAGTAATAAAAAAATTTAGGTTCCACTCATATATGTATAAATACATACACGCGCACAAGTACAATTAAAAACTGGTGCAAAAACAGCAAATTGTAAATTGACAAATCTATACTCAGAGGAACCGCACTCCATCTAAACACCTCAAAAATGGCAACTTAATTGGTACCTAGAGTAACAAATTAAGAATATCATGCTTATAGACTAACTAGAATAAAGGAATAAGTAACACATACATGGCTTCTGACGGCTGACTGTGTTGCGCTATTGAGCAGTAATTAAAATAGTCACAACATACGCCAACCAGGTTAACGGCGTATTTAAAGACAAGCGTCGAGCAAGGACCCTGGTCAGAAAGTAATGAAAACTAGCAGGATTCCCTTACACGGCAGACGTGCCAACGCGTACGTTCATACACCAGAATGAACTAGCGCAACATAAATCATTGACACGTTTCAGATAATATTTTAAATACCTTTGTTTACCACAAACCTTAATTAGTTAGGCTCTGTTATTGAAGCCACGCAAATGAGGTAGCAACTTAAGGTCTACAATTCTACCTTGCCATTTAACACGCGTCGTGACGAGGAAAAGGAAGAATCAGATGGTTTAAATGCCTCTAAGCACTATGGTACTTAACATCTGAGGTCATCAGTCCCCTAGACTTAGAACTACTTAAACCTAACTAACCTAAGGACACCACACACATCCATGCCCGAGGCAGGACTCGAACCTGCGACCGCAGCAGCAGCGCGGTCCCGAACTGAAGCCCTAGAACCGCTCGGCCACAGCGGAAGAATCCAGCTAATTAATTGAAAGTCACTACTTGGATCCAGTATTTGACGATGCGCTCAAAATCAACAGACAAAGGTGAGAGTCAAGTTTACACTCGCAAACATCACACGCAGAACACGAACATAAGGTGAACATTAAATAAACTGCTTCTTGTTCAGTCATTTACACAGCGACGCAACAAATAATCTTTGTGGTATCGATAGCTACGATGCCACGGCATACGTGCAAGTTCGTAGGTTGGCACTACGAAACCGAGACAGACGACAGCGCCCTCCAGCCGCTCCAGTTCAATCCATTTGATTCCGAGTAGACGACCAAGCAACATTGTTTCTATTTCATAGTCGGTGAGCCACTGCAGATATTGCCTTTGTAACTTCTAGCCGATGTTAGGTGCTCATCTCAGCCAAAGTTAAGTATTATCAGTTGTATCTGTTAATACACCAGTAAAAGTGCTATAACCGATACGCAGTACTAAAGCATTTCACCTTTTCCTGCTCCTACTCACTTCCTAAATTTGGCCTACCCTCCAGTTTCCAGGAGCAGACCCACGCGCCGCCTTCCAGGCGGGATACAAAAATCTTCGCCGAATTACTGTAGACGCCGGAATGCCCAGTTGCTTGCAAATAACGCAAACTAATGGTCAAAACGCCTTACTTTAAGTCCGACGACATCCGTAGGATAGGAGTTTCAATGGACAACCAGGCGTCATCCCCGTTGATCCATCTGCGACCAAGACAGTAACATTGGGTGCTACACAGCCTTAACGATGCATCACACCTGATACGAGTCACGCCAAACATCAACAAAACGGCGTGGCCTCCTGTACGTTCCCAGACGTTCGCAACTAGGGTCCCTCCTCCAGATAGACGCTCTCTCGCAAACCTGGCAGGCAGCCGACCGCAGCTAGAGAGCCTGTATAGGGAGAGAGTGGCCATAGGTGAAGTTGCCCGTTGCCCGTGATTGGTTGATTAGCTTTGGCAGAAAAATGGCGCCAAACGTCTCTCTCGCCTCCTATGTTCGCCGTGCTTTTGAGTTGAATTAAAGTTCAGAGGACTTTTGGAAACTATTAAAAGGTATTTGAATTATTGAGAGATTTGTTATGTGTTGTGCATCCATGTTAGTTGTATATAGTTTTTAGTACGTAATTAGCGTTTGCGATATTAAATAAGAGTTGCAGTAATGAAGCGTTTTGTGATGAAGTCGGTAGGCCTATATGTATGAAGTAGACACGTCAGTAAGTGTACAATATTGTTTTTGACATCTGTAATTCGTTCTGCAGACGTTCGTAACGATGCCAGGTTTTGCTGCATTTGGTTGTTCCGATAGAGGCGAAGGTGGATTTCGCGTGTTAGCATTTCCACACAATGATGAAAGACGAAAGCAGTCGGCAGTCGCATTCAACAGGGCTGACATAAATCAAACAGGAGCCTTGTAGAAACCAACCCCAAGTACTCTTATCTATGCGAAGTAAGTCGTTTTTGCTTTATACTACATATAAAACAACTTGCAATATACATAGTTAAATTTGAAAACAGACCTGTAAATTGGCTGTGTGAAAACTATTATAACACATTATTCTTATAAACAAATGCACTTAACGAATTATTTCGCCATATTGTCTTCGGTAAGTGTGTACTCCTGCCCGCATCTCGTGGTGGTCCGGTAGCGTTCTCGCTTCCCACGCCCGGGTTCCCGTGTTCGATTACCAGCGGGGTTTTTCTCTGCCTCGTGATGGCTGGGTGTTGTCTAATGTCCTTAGGTTAGTTAGGTTTAAGTAGTTCTAAGTTCTAGGGGACTGATGACCATCGATGTTAAGTCCCATAGTGCTCAGAGCCATTTGAACCATTTTTGAAGTGTGTACTCCACTAATCCACTACTGGCCATTCAAAAGTCCCGCCCGCAGTTTGGTAGAAAAATGGCCGCCTTATCGTCCGGTTGGCCACTCTCTCCCTATACAGGCTCTCTAGCCGCAGCAACGCCACGGCGCCCTTTGGCTAGGTTAAGGAACCAACGGAGCGCGAAGCGTGAGTTTCAGAAGGAACGCGCTACAGACAAGAAGGAAACGCAGAGAACCAACCGCGACACTTCGACACGGTTCACACCACTTGCTAGCAAAAGCCTACTACTTCTCTAGTGAAATGGCGGATATGACATTCTGCTGCGGTTTAGCAAGTGGACGTAGCCTTTGAGCCCGTCCCCTCTACGCTGAAAAATTTCCACAGCACAGAGTGCCCTCTGATAAACTTTTCGGTAGACTTTTGCAGCGTCTGAGGGTCACTAGTATCCTTGCACCTCGGAAAACTGTGAGTGGAGTTTCGCGCACAGTCCGTATGCCTGACACGGAGGAACATGTGCTACGTTTGGTGGAAGGAACCCCTGGGACCAGTATCCGGCGATTAGCAGCAGCACATGACGTACCTCATTCTCTTACCTGGGAGGTACTTCATGAACAATTGCTGTACCCGTAGCAGCTACAGAGCGTTCAGGCCCTAAGGTAACAGGCTCATCATGGCAGACGGCGGTTCTGTCAATGGCTGTTGCAGAACTGTGCCGCAGATCCATCTTTCACGTCCGAGATTTTATTTACCGATTCGGCAGGGTTCATAAGAGATGCTGTTGTGAATTTCCGTAACCATCTTGTATGGGCAGATGTAAATCCCCAAGAAATTCAGGAAAGAGAGCATAACACCGATTCTCAATCAACGTATGGGCAGGCATACTTGGCGATATATTAACAGAGCCATACGTGCTATCACAATGGTTAACTGGGGCTCATTATCTGGACTTTGTCATTAATGTATTGCCTGCCTTGTCAGAAGCTGCGCCGCTGCAGCAACGATTAAAAATGTGGTTCGCATGTGATGGCGAACCAGCACACTTTCGTCACAGTATCCACGAATATCTGACGCAGACATTTCAGGAGCGCTGGAATGGTCGGGGGCGGGGGGCACGCATTGGCCTGTTGGTTCCCTAGACTTCAATCCCCGAGACTTTGGTTATGGGGACACTTGAAGGAATTGGTCTAAGCTATGCCAATCAACGATGTGCGGACACTACAGGCTGGCGTCTTCAATACGAGCGAGCAGGCAGGACAACAACTGGGTACACATCGAAGAGTGCGTCATTCATTACGCCGCAGGGCCGAGGGGTGCATTTTTGTGAATGGATGTCACGTTGAACATCACCTGTAAACACGTGCATTTCGGGACCAATATTTACTAGACTTACTTTTCATGTTTCAATAAGTACTACCACCTGTCAAAGTATTCGACACTTTTTTTGAACATCCTATATGCATCGTAGATGTCTGAGACGTGGAAAGGTAACTGGAACCATATATACTACCGGCCATTAAAATTGCTACACCAAGAAGAAATGCAGATGATAAACGGGTATTCAATGGACAAATATATTATACTACAACTGACGTGTTATTACATTTTCACGCAATTTGGGTGCATAGATCCTGAGAAATCAGTACCCAGAACAATCACCTCTGACCGTAATACCAGCCTTGATACTCCTGCGCATTGAGTCAAACACAGCTTGGATGGCGTGTACAGGTACAGCTGCCCATGCAGCTTCAACACGATACCACAGTTCATCAAGAGTAGTGACTGGCGTATTGTGACTAGCCAGTTGCTCAGCCACCATTGACCAGACGTTTTCAATTGGTGAGAGATCTGGAGAATCTGCTGGCCAAGGTAGCAGTGGAACATTTTCCGTATCCAGAAACGACCGTACAGGACCTGCAACATGCGGTCGTGCATTATCCTGCTGAAGTGTAGGGTTTCGCAGGGATCGAATGAAGGGTAGAGCCACGGGTCGTAACACATCTGAAATGTAACGTCCACTGTTCAAAGCGTCGTCAGTGCGAACAAGAGGTAATCGAGACGTGTAACCAATGGCACCCCATACCATCACGCTGGGTGATACGCCAGTATGGCGATGACGAATACAAGCTTCCAATGTGCGTTCACCGCGATGTCGCCAAACACGTATGCGACCATCATGATGCTGTAAACAGAACCTGGATTCATCCGAAAAAATGACGTTTTGCCATTCATGCACCCAGGTTCGTCGCTGAGTACACCATCGCAAGCGCTCCTGTCTGTGATGCAGCGTCAAGGGTAACCGCAGTCATAGTCTCCAAGCTGATAGTCCATGCTGCTGCAAACGTTGTCGAACTGTTCGTGCAGATGGTTGTTGTCGTGCAAACGTCCCCATCTGTTGACTCAGGGATCGAGACGTGACTGCACGATCCGTTACAGCCATGTAGATAAGATTCCTGTCATCTCGACTGCCAGTGATAAGAGACCGTTGGGAACTAGCACGGCATCCCGTATTACCCTCCTGAAACCACCGATTCCATATTCTGCTAACAGTCATTGGATCTCAACCAACGCGAGCAACAATGTCGCGATACGTTAAACCGCAATCGCGATAGGCTACAATCCGACCTTTATCAAAGTCTGAAACATGATGGCAGGCATTTCTTCCCCTTATACAAGGCATCACAACATCGTTTCACCAGGCAACGCCGGTGAACTGCTGTTTGTGTATGAGAAATCGGTTGGAAACTTTCCTCATGTCAGCACGTTGTAGTTGTCGCCACCGGCGGCAACCTCGTGTAAATGCTCTGAAAAGCTAATCATTTGCATATCACAGCATCTTCTTCCTGTCGTTTGCATTTCGCGTCTGTAGCACGCCATTTTTGTGGTATAGTAATTTTAATGGCCAGTAGTGTAGTTGCATTTGATTAAAATGTGTTGGGCCTTCATGCTTCAGTACAGTACATGGAGGTCAGGGACAATACCCTGCTTTGAAAGGAGGATGAGTGGCGGTTTGTGGGAGAAAACGGGCACAGTGTTGGTGCGGGCCCAAGTGTTTCGCATCATTCCGTTCAGCGTCATTGCTGAACATGCGGCTCCGAAAGAGATGACCTCCACGTGTGTGCTTGTTGATCTAACGACACCGTCAATTACGGCTGCAGTGGTTAGGGGTTCATTAATATTGGACCGCGGATGAATGGAAATGTGTGCCATAGTCGGACGAATCACGTTTCTCGTTACACCAAGTCGACGGTCGTGTCATACAGACGAACGGCTGATCGTAACATGAACCGCAACGGGAGTGCAAAGGGCTATGGAGTTCAAATGGGTTTCCACTGCACTTATGATAGTAATCTAAGGCATCTAGACAGGTGTGCGACTACATGAACAGGATAAATTTCTACATTGCAAGTCCAGATCTGTGCTACAGTGGTTTGAGTAGTCTTAACTGTGAACCCATGTTGATGTCTCGGACACCAAATTCGCCAACCCGATGGAACACGACGCCAGCTACGCACCTAAAATATACCAGATCGTAATTTACGGGAATTGCATGACCTGTGCGAAGACATCTGATGCTGCTCACCTCCGGAAACCTACTATGGACTTGCTGTGAACCCGTGTTGATGTCTTGGACACCAAATTATCAACCCGATAGAACACTTCTGAGGCGCCAGCTACGCTTCTGCAAAATACCCGATCGCAATTTACGGGAATTACATGAACTGTGCGAAACATCTGATGCTGCTTACCTACGGAAACCTACTATGGACTTGCTGTGAACCCGTGTTGATGTCTTGGACACCAAATTATGAACCTGATAGAACACATCTGAGGCGCCAGCTACGCTTCTGTAAAATACCCGATCGCAATTTACGGGAATTACATGACCTGTGCGAAATATCTTATGCTGCTTACCTCCGGAAACCTACTATGGACTTGTCGAGTCCATGCTACGCTAAATCGCTCCTGTATTGCGTTTCAAATATGGACCAAAACATTATCCAGGAGGTGATCACACTGTTTTTGCTAATTCTGTGTACTGTACATTCTATACTTAACGGGGAACCGTTGTTTATCCTAAAGTAATATAGAAAAGACTTTCATTTTTTGTCTTTATTAGACCTTGCTCAGCCGTCTGACACTTGTTAAATAGGAATGCGCCTCCACTGCGTAAAGGTCTTTCATGAGAACGAAATCGATCTTAGTTTACAGTTTCGGGTCACTTAATCACTTCTCCCATAGATTATCATCCTATGCGATACGATTAAGCCATCTTCCATCATTTCCACTCTCCCAGGACTGTTCCTTATTTTCGCTGATCCATCTAAATATGTCTGTCCCACTGAATGCGTTAAATAAATGTAACGACAAAATAAATCATGCACATCATTTTGTAACACGTCGCTCCTGGCGGCTAGTCCTAACTCAGAAAAATAAAACAAAAGAAAAACTTGAAGATACTACAGTACAGTTAGGGGCATGTTCAAAAAAAAAATGTCGTTGAGCAGGAGAAATAAGTGATCTTAGGTATCAACTGTAAAGCTAACTAAACTTAGCTTATCGTTAGACCATATAAAGCAACGTTTGTGTAAGAATTAAGGTGGCAGATTTTGCAGCGGGAAGACTGTTTGCGCTGTATCTAGTAAAGAAGTAAATCACTGCGCCTATCTTCTGTATGAATCTGCAACTTGTAGTCTGTAAATGGGAAAAATAGTCACTCAATTTGTAAGGTGTCAGGCAAATCCAACACCTTACATTAAAACCCTGACATGATAAGCAAATCCAGTAGTATCTCACATAGCTCTGAATAAATCGTGACATTAAATTAACCAAAGTAATACGAGTAACGAGTGAGCAAATGGAATACCACAGACTAACACAAGAATGCCTAAATGCATGTCGTACCTTCCCACCGTGAGACCGACACAGTTCCGAGGGGAGAAACGAGAACAGAAGCCGAGAGCAGAACCGTGTTACGCTAGAAGGCCCTACGATAAGGGACGGACTGGACACCCACGTCGCCAGCTAACCACTAGCGCCACACAACCCACACGTTTTAGCGTGAGACTGTTTCACGTCTCTGTTACGTCAAGGACCACCCCCCAGCCCATGTTAAAAGCTAGAGCCCTGAAGAAAAACAGTATAGATCTTGCGATAACACAAAAAGGGCCACTACCACCTGCAAGTTTTAGCGTGAGACTTTATCGAGTGTCTGTTACATTAGGACCACTCCCCAGCCCATGTTAAAAGATAGAGCCCTCCAGAAGAACAGTATAGATCTTACGATAACGCTAAAAGGACCACACTAGCTGCAGGTTTTAGCGTGAGACTTTTACGCGTCTCTGTTACGTTGCAAACTTTAAAAACATTGCCCCACCACGAAAAGTATAACGTTTCTCATTGGATATACAGAATTTTTGTAGGCGGAGCTTACGGTTAACATTGAGACCCTGATTGGTCAGATGAAAACACAGCCAGATAGATTTTCTTAAACCAACTTTGGTAAATGGTAGTAAGGAGAAGTTAGGTGAAGAGTTACTTCCGAGATGGCGAGGTGAGCGGAGCTGTGCTGCCCGTCGCCGTCCTGACGCTGCCTAAACACCGACAAGGTAATGAACGCACGCAATGCCACATTTTGGAGCGCATAAGGCTTCACTCAGAACTGCGGAAGTCTCATCTGTTACACCTCCTTTTTGCGTAATACTAGTGTCGATCGTTAATTAAAACTCATGGTGTTCACATTTGCCACTTGAAGCAAAAATCTGAAACGCGATGATTTTTCTGTTATCTAGTTATTGAGAAGCCACATCAGCCACTGTAATTTAAGACAAGTTAGATAAGTTATTAAAGATAACTGAGGGTCACTGTAGACCATTTTGATAGTTTTTCTCTTTTGTGAAACTTAATTTATACCTAGATTATAGATGTGATATGGCATTGGTCATCCTTCAATCCATTGTAGAACTTGGAAACCCATTCAGGGAATATTCGTTCACATTTTTGTTGAACGCAGTTGGTTTTTACCAACTTCTATTAAAACACTTCCTTTTATCAATAGTGCAATGTATAAACAATATTTTGTGAGTAGAATAAAATTTTGAATGGTAAACTTAACTGCTTTTTCGACGTTATTTTACCAGCTAACTAAAAATAGGAAAGCCTTGAACCCCTTCCACTAAATTTAGTTAGTATTAAGATTCTTTTACAGGGAGTGCAGTGGAGCTGACGCTGAGATCATTTAGTATTTGGTTATATCATGGCTAGTCTCACTGAACTCTTCTGAATTCTACATGTCATGTGTGGTCTGGCGTCTCCTTACCAGCAACAGGTCCCAAGTTCAAACTAGTCAATTCCCTAAAAAACACACTCAGAGCGTCGTTGCGCGAAAGTGGTAGGGAGACATGATATAGAACAAACAGACACCACCATGAATGTTCAGAAAATGGCGACCCTGCCAGGATGGTAAAATACCTTGATTGAAGGTCGAGCACATGCCTAACTAGGTCAGAAAAAAAACTGCTGAAAAATTTTTCTAGTAAAAAATTTTTTTCTTAAAGTTATACATAGTCAAAAACAGTAGCTGCAGCGATAGATAGTGAAAGTATTCACGAAAGACAGTCTGGCAGAGACACTAGCATAATTATGTTATGAATTTTAATATTGTTAGAATTAAGTTTTCTCTCCAACGCAAGTTCACAGGTGGCGGATACATCGTTGACAAGTTGGTTCTGTCCCAACAAGTAAGTGAATGGTTTGTCAAGTCGTGTGAACAAAAAGTTTATGAAACGCATGAGATCGTAAGAGCGCATGTTGACGCGAAGTAGGGCGCGTGAATTGCTTTTAAAACATAAAATAAGGGATTAGGAAAGATTAGCAATGGCAGATCGAGACCTTGAGCGAATTGAGGTAGAGACCCAGCATGAAAATGGACAGAGAATAGAGGACAGTACAACAGACGATGCAGTATCGCGAGAAATAGGACATATAACGCCCCATAACGAGGATAATGTACGCCAAGGCTCAGAAAACCTAGGTCAGCACGCGTCAGAGGAGCGGGAAAGTAGTGAGACAGTCGATGAGGATTCTAACTTGCGTCTTGAATACGTAGAATCCATAGTACAAGTAATCAGAGCTCCCTCACCACAGAGTACAAGGAATGCGAGCAGAAACGTATCACAGCCCAGTTCAATGCAATCGGTTGCGAACCAACACTTGGTCGAAAACACAGAGCGCAGGACGTCGGAAAAAAACGCAATAGGACCCACTAATCTGGCAGAATTATTACAATTAATGACGGAAACCATGACAAGACAAAATAAGGAAATTGCGAACCAAATTAAAATTCAGAATGCAGAAATGACGAAACAAAATGGAGAAACCACGAGACAAATGCGTGCGATTAAAGAACAAAACAAAAAAATTCAGTTACACCTAAGTCATATTGAAGACGAGGCAAAAGAATCTCGAGAAGTGATAGGAAACTTAATAACAGGTTACAATCAGTTGAGAACAGACACTGACAAGGTACAAGCGGACGTACAAACATTGCGTAATGACACTGAGGACGAGATCCAAACATTACGTAACAACACTCAGGGAGAAGTCAAGAAACTAAAGAAACAGATAAACGTAATTACTAGACAAGCAGCAAGTACAGCGCGTGAAATTGTTGGAAACAGTGTGTTACACAAACGTATCACAAAAGCAGCGCTGAAAAGATATGATAACCGCATAGCCAAAATAGAAGCGCAAACGAAGCGACAATTACAGAAGTTGTGAACAGAGTTGTTGCAAACCATTGAAGAGCGTAGTGAACAGGATCGAACAAGCACAGAGTCTGCAACCACATCCGTATCTGTAACAATACAGGAAAAACAAGCAATTAACGAAGATATTACGTATTTGCGATTCCAATCACAGGCGGAAAGTAGCATATGTGAAATCAGACAGCCTGCACCGCGGGTACGCGAAAGTTACAGTGGGCAATATCCAATGGATCTACCACAATCGGAAAGAACGACGGGAGAAATGATCAGAAACAAAAGTGGCGAAGAATCGCGAATTTCATATGGAACTATGACGAAGTACGACAACGATCATTTCCTCACAGTCAGAAAATTTCAACACTTTCAAGACGGAAACTCATTACATCCACGAACTTTTATTGATCGATTCCGTGTAGGATTACCAGAACACTGGACGCTAGCACACAAATTAGACTTTATATGTGCACACATGTCAGGAACAGTCGCAGAAATCATGCAAAATGTTGCAGCGACATGCCGATCGTACGAAGATTTCAGAGATAAGTTTCTCTTACGATATTGGTCCAGCGAAAAACAGAACAGAGTGAAGTACGAATTATTACAGAACCCATATTTTGAAAATTCAGGAGAGAAGAGTCCCGTGAAATTTTTCGAATTAATGGCAAAGAAAAATCAATGCGTAGATGTACCATACAGTGACGGAGAGTTGATTAAATTATGCGCGATGAAGCTACCATTGAAATACCAGCAATCACTAGTGGGTCGCGGAGGCAATGACGTCGAAGCATTTAAAGGTATTCTAAGGGAACTAGAGTTCATATTTTCGGAAGATGACGCAAGAAAAAGAAGAAGCGCGCGTGAAAACGAAAGCAAAAAGCAGTGGAATCCACAAGACACAGTACGAAGAAACAATAATTACGAACCACATGATAACTTCGCACCAAGAAACGACAATAGATTTCAACAAAGAACCGGTTATGGATTTAGAAGAGAATATGGCAATAACTATAATTCACCCAGGAACGGCAACAACTATTACAGAGGGAATAATGACAACCGGAACGGGTACTGGAGAACCTATAGACCGACAAATTATCAACAAAGAAACTACTATCAACAAGCTGGACAAGAAAAGCGAATACAGATAGAAGAGGTGGAGGTAAGATCACCAAAGCCCGATAAACGTTCGAATTGACAGTTGAGCGCCGATGCCAAAGAGAATGACCCACCGACCCAGGACAAATGCAGAACCTTGAACAGAGAAGTAAAAATCTTATCATGAGAAGTGAAGAAGGAAGAAACAAATCCGCAGGGACCAGATGAAAACGAAGACCAGAACATAACAATATCGTGTTGGGACGAAATTAATTGGGAGAATACTGACGAGGAAGATGAATTACCAGAGCCATGCACAACAGATGTAGGAGGAATGGATGAAGTAATGAGTATTGCAGAGCTATTTGAGATGGAAACCAGGGAAAGCGAATTCAATGAGGATAATGCGCAATTGACAGAAGTTGAAAATAAGTTACAAGTGGGCACACAACCTAACGTATATAATGAAGGAAGTTACGAAGCGATAATTAGAGCATTTCGATGCGATTATGTGGAAGAAGAAGATAGACGAGGATGAGGAAAAATTGGAGGATGTAGAAGAAAGCGTAAATGAAGGAAGAAATAGAGAAGAGGAAATAAAAGAGAGAGTAGTAGCAGTCGAAGCTTATCCTACAGAAAGTTCGAATTCACAAGAGAAATTTCTAAAAAGACTCATGTATGATTCAGCGGAGGATTCTTTGATGCAAGAAGAAGAAGAACAGAACCAACCCTTCCAAATTCAACCAATTGGGAAGGCCATGGTAAAGCATATCCCAGTCAATATTGTAATTGATAGCGAAAGTGAACTGACTGCGATCTCAGAAAATTTATTCATGCAGTGTAATGCCAATGAGAAATTGCCAGTTTTGAAAACACATAAGATTAAAGTAAGAGGTCCTATTAGAAACAATGCTGCAGAAGTTACGAGACCAACAAGGTTAGCTCTTTCGTGCCAAGGTCAAAAGATCGAAGCCAACTTCGTGATTATACCTAAACTAACTGTAGATTTGATTATAGGTGCAGATTTTTTAAATGAGAGACGTGCGATAATAGATATGGGGAAAGGTAGCGTAACATTCGGGAATGTCACACTTCTCTTTGAGCAAAAGCTAAAATTTGAAGAAATAACAGTTATAAACAAACAATTAAGAATGACAGATAAAGAGGATGAAGAATTAGAATGGTATGCACAAAGGTAGGAATCGACTCAACTCATGTTAGAAGTCCATAAAGAAATCGACGAAAAATTGCAAGAAGTTCAAGATATTTCGGAACACAGTAAAAGAGAATTAGAGGGTATTTTACGAGATAAAGCACAGGTAATTTTACCTAAGACTGGCAGTGCTAAACACTTTCAGTACAAGCTTGAAGATTAATTTTATTACTGGTAAATAATCAGCACAATATTTCCAGATTATGTTGCAGATAAGATCGTCAGGAGAAAGAAGAATGAAGAGAGAGGAAGGTGGGAAAAAAGAAAGTAGTTTCAATAATAACACCAATAGTACCATAGATTAAGGTGAAGGGATAAAGCGTAGATAGTCTAACAGCATGAAATACTAAAATGCTATACACCACAACACTACAGAAAAATAAAAAACGAATTTGAGGATTCGTGAGTAGACGTTAAGACTCCAAATATCTTAGAATTATAACATGGAAAGGGCGCCGAAATATGTAAAGCTATTTAAGAAGGCGTAAAACAAGTAGATACTAGACATATGTTAAATGATTATAAGCAAAACTTTTTGTAAGAACCATTGTATAAACTCCAGCAAGGAAGAGATGCAACGACCCACAAGTTGCAACGCAAGAAGTATCAAGAAAGAAAACGACGTAATTAGCAAGACACGAGGACAGAGAGACCAACAGAAGGCCCTTGTAGCTAAAATGGGCTGCTCCATATCTGACAAGTGGAACCATAAAGTGCCTGAGCCCTGTAGCGACGGGACGCCGAACGACGGGACGCCGAACGTCAGAAGGGTGCACGGACAGACAAGCTGACTCCCGACTTTCGCCGCTCGTAAACCCCGGGGCGGCCCCTGACACAGTGGGGCGAGCAAAAAAAAAAAAACGGCTCGACGAGAAGACCGTTTAGGCAAGCCACCGCTGGCAAAAAATATGTGTAAAAGTCATGCTACTGCTATTAAACAGCACGCTGATTCACGAAACTGAAGAAGAACTTCCACAAAGTAAAAATGAATACAGCCAAACAATTTATCAAACTGTTACTAGGAGGAGAACTTCAAAGCGACTAGTTATCAATAAATATTTCCATGTCCTGGCCAGAGAAGAACCAAGAAGCAAGTAAGACGCAGAGAAAAAGCAGAAAGAACAGAAGCTGAAGAGAGAAGATGGGTGAAGAATAGACGACATACCTTCCCAAATCGCTACCCTATTGTAAATCCCTTTCAGAGACACATAACGATAACTTTCACGGATACAAAGCCAGTAAACCACGAGATTCTGCACTCACAGCTCCATTCCATTATGGGACCTCCACAACAGCAACACACACTTGCAAAGCCAACAAGGAACGACGAACGAAGCTGTACATCAAATACTTGCCCACATCCATCTGGCTCAAGTCCATCACCTTCGTGCAAAAACATTCGCCAACCTCATGCTTACACATTCATAGGATTGTGTCAATGTGTGAAATCAAATTATGTGATGTAGGAATTGTGCAAAAGAAACGTGTGAAAAACTAAATAAGTTAAGCACACCAGACAGCTAATAAACTACAAAATAACAGTCATTGACGATGGACTTAAGTAAAAAGTAGACTATCGATAAAAATAAGTCATTAGTTCTGAAATGGACAGTATATAAAGAAACAATATGCCACCTATTTTGTCCTCATAAAAATAAAAGAATAACTATATTTTAATTATTTTCTCCTTATAAAAACAAAGAATAAAAAATTATCTTGTTGGATGTTTTCCCTTTTTTTAACATTTGTACCAATTTTTAGGATAATATCTCAATACTTGTGTATGTATATTTCTTTGTCAAAGCAATACTTGGAAATAATTCTTATTTGTTAGTGTAACAATGTTGAAATGAGTGTCTAGAAACAAAAACATTTTACTTGCACATGTTATTTAGAAAATCTGTTAGGAATAGATTTTACTTAATTACTACTATATTTCTAAGAAAATCGATGTGAAAGACTCCTCACTTTCGATAACAAACTTCTTAAAAAACAAACTTCACACTTAAATAAAGAAAGAAAATAATTAAAAACTAATAATAGTATAAAAATATTCTTCTCTTGTCATTTTTAATTATAATGTGGAAGAATATAAAAATTTAAATTAGTAATACAAACTAGCATAGAACAGATTAACGTGGCTGAACAGTGCGCAACAAAATTTAGATAAATTAGAAAATTTTTGACTGACTTAGACAACGATTCAATCATTGCCTAAATTCAGTGCAAAAATTAAGTTCGAAGGGTGGTGATATGTAAGGTGACAGGCAAATCCAACATCTTACATGAAAACCCTGACATGATAAGCAAATCCAGTAGTATGTCACATAGCTCCGAATAAATCGTGACATTAAATTAACGAAATAATACGAGTAATGAGTGAGCAAATGGAATACCACAGACTAACACAAGAATGCCTAAATGCATGTCGTACCTTCCCACTGTGAGACCGACGCAGTTCTGAGGGGAGAAACGAGAACAGAAGCCGAGAGCAGAACCGTGTTACGCTAGAAGGCCCTACGATAAGGGACGGACTGGACACCCACGTCGCCAGCTAACCACTAGCGCCACACGAACCACACGTGAGACTGTTTTGCGTCTCTGTTACGTCAAGGACCACCCCCCAGCCCATGTTAAAAGCTAGAGCCCTGAAGAAAAACAGTATAGATCTTGCGATAACACAAAAAGGGCCACTACCACCTGCAAGTTTTAGCGTGAGACTTTATCGAGTGTCTGTTACATTAGGACCACTCCCCAGCCCATGTTAAAAGATAGAGCCCTCCAGAAGAACAGTATAGATCTTACGATAACGCTAAAAGGACCACACCAGCTGCAGGTTTTAGCGTGAGACTTTTACGCGTCTCTGTTACGTTGCAAACTTTAAAAACATTGCCCCACCACGAAAAGTATAACGTTTCTCATTGGATATACAGAATTTTTGTAGGCGGAGCTTACAGTTATCATTGAGACCCTGATTGGTCAGATGAAAACACGGCCAGACAGATTTTTTTTAAACCAAATTCGGTAAATGGTAGTAAGGAGAAGTTAGGTGAAGAGTTACTTCCGAGATGGCGAGGTGAGCGGAGCTGTGCTGCCCGTCGCCGTCCTGACGCTGCCTAAACACCGACAAGGTAATGAACGCACGCAATGCCACATTTTGGAGCGCATAAGGCTTCACTCAGAACTGCAGAAGTCTCACCTGTTACACATCCTTTTTTGCGTAATACTAGCGTCGATCGTTAATTAAAACTCATGGTGTTCACATTTGCCACTTGAAGCAAAAATCTGAAACGCGATGATTTTTCTGTTATATACACTCCTGGAAATTGAAATAAGAACACCGTGAATTCATTGTCCCAGGAAGAGGAAACTTTATTGACACATTCCTGGGGTCAGATACATCACATGATCACACTGTCAGAACCACAGGCACATAGACACAGGCAACAGAGCATGCACAATGTCGGCACTAGTACAGTGTATATCCACCTTTCGCAGCAATGCAGGCTGCTATTCTCCCATGGAGACGATCGTAGAGATGCTGGATGTAGTCCTGTGGAACGGTTTGCCATGCCATTTCCACCTGGCGCCTCAGTTGGACCAGCGTTCGTGCTGGACGTGCAGACCGCGTGAGACGACGCTTCATCCAGTACCAAACATGCTCAATGGGGGACAGATCCGGAGATCTTGCTGGCCAGGGTAGTTGACTTACACCTTCTGGAGCACGTTGGGTGGCACGGGATACATGCGGACGTGCATTGTCCTGTTGGAACAGCAAGTTCCCTTGCCGGTCTAGGAATTGTAGAACGGTGGTTCGATGACGGTTTGGATGTACCATGCACTATTCAGTGTCCCCTCGACGATCACCAGAGGTGTATGGCCAGTGTAGGAGATCGCTCCCCACACCATGATGCCAGGTGTTGGTCCTGTGTGCCTTGGTCGTATGCAGTCCTGATTGTGGCGCTCACCTGCACGGCGCCAAACACGCATACGACCATCATTGGCACCAAGGCAGAAGCGACTCTCATCGCTGAAGACGACATGTCTCCATTCGTCCCTCCATTCACGCCTGTCGCGACACCACTGGAGGCGGGCTGCACGATGTTGGGGCGTGAGCGGAAGACGGCCTAACGGTGTGCGGGACCGTAGCCCAGCTTCATGGAGACGGTTGCGAATGGTCCTCGCCGATACCCCAGGAGCAACAGTGTCCCTAATTTGCTGGGAAGTGGCGGTGCGGTCCCCTACGGCACTGTGTAGGATCCTACGGTCTTGGCGTGCATCCGTGCGTCGCTGCGGTCCGGTCCCAGGTCGACGGGCACGTGCACCTTCCGCCGACCACTGGCGACAACATCGATGTACTGTGGAGACCTCACGCCCCACGTGTTGAGCAATTCGGCGGTACGTCCACCCGGCCTCCCGCATGCCCACTATACGCCCTCGCTCAAAGTCCGTCAACTGCACATACGGTTCACGTCCACGCTGTCGCGGCATGCTACCAGTGTTAAAGACTGCGATGGAGCTCCGTATGCCACGGCAAACTGGCTGACAGTGACGGCGGCGGTGCACAAATGCTGCGCAGCTAGCGCCATTCGACGGCCAACACCGCGGTTCCTGGTGTGTCCGCTGTGCCGTGCGTGTGATCATTGCTTGTACAGCCCTCTCGCAGTGTCCGGAGCAAGTATGGTGGGTCTGACACGCCGGTGTCAATGTATTCTTTTTTCCATTTCCAGGAGTGTAGTTATTGAGAAGCCACATCAGCCACTGTAATTTAAGACAAGTTAGATAAGTTATTAAATATAACTGAGGGTCACTGTAGACCATTTTGATAGTTTTTCTCTTTTGTGAAACTTAATTTAAACCTAGATAATAGACGTGATATGGCATAGGTCATCCTTCTATCCAGTGTAGAACTTGGAAACCCATTCAGGGAATATTCGTTCAAATTTTTGTTGAACGCAGTTGGTTTTTACCATCCAGTATTAAAACACTTCCTTTGATCAATAGTGCAATTTATAAACAATGTTTTCTGAGAAGAATAAAATTTCCAATGGTAAACTTAACTGCTTTTTCGACGTCATTTTACCAGCTAACTAAAAATAGGAAAGCCTTGAACAACTTCCACTAAATTTAGTTAGTATTAAGATTCTTTTACAGGGAGTGCAGTGGAGCTGACGCTGAGATAATTCAGTATTTGGTTATATCATCGCTAGTCTCACTGAACTCTTCTGAATTCTACATGTCATGTGTGGTCTGGCGTCTCCTTACCAGCAACAGGTCCCAGGTTCAAACTAGTCAATTCCCTAAAAAACACACTCAGAGTGTCGTTGCGCGAAAGTGGTAGGGAGACATGATATAGAACAATCAGACACCACCATGAATGTTTAGAAATTTGCTGATCATCTAACAAACAAGAAACTTAAAACATATGGACAGCGAACGTTAAACTTACTGTTTTGGTGATCTAATAATTACTTATTGTTTGTGGCCCCCTATGTTGCTTTGGATGGCACATGAGATATAGAATTTAACTGACGAGTCGATATTCTATGAAACTGCAACAAATAAAGCATGCAAAAGAAAATACAGACGTCAAAAAATGAAATACACAAAAAGTGCTTAATGATTAAGCAAATGTGTAGAGAACGAATGTAAAGCTATAGAAGCATAAATGAGCAGGGGAGAAATAGATGCCGTCTATAGGAAGATTAAAGTCGCCTTTGGAGAAAGGAGAATATCAAGAGCTCAGATGGCAAGCCATTACTAAGTAAGTAGAAGCTGAAATTCGAGGAATAAGAGCTGTATAAGGGAAATGAGCTCCGAGAGAACATTATAGACAGGGAACAGCTAGTAAAGGTGAGATGGGAGATGCGATACTGCAAGAAGAACTTGACAGAGTACTGAAAGATCTAATTGAAGCAAGGGCCCTGGATTAGATGACATTACGTCACATATTGAAATCCGTGGGAGACCCACCCATTACTAAACTTTTTCTCCTGATGTGCAAGGAACATGAGATAGGTAAATACACCCGGACATCAAGAAAAATGTAGTAATGCCACTTCCTAAAAGAGCAGGTGCTGACAGGTATGAATATTACCGAACCATCAGTTTAATAAGCCGCGAATCATTTACAGAAGAGTGGAAAAAGTGGAAGAAGACTACTTTGGGGAAGATGAGTTTGGGTTCCGGAGAAATGTAGGTACACGCGACTTATCTTAGGAGACAGTTTAAATAAAGGTAAACATTGGTTAATAGCATTTCCAAATCTTAGAGAAAGCTTTTAACAATATTGACTAGACGCCACTCCTTGAAATTCTGAAAGTAGCGGGGACAAAATACAGGGAACTAAAGATTATATACAACTTGTACAGAAATCAGACTACAGTTATAAGAGACGAAGTACGTGAAATGAAAGCAAAAGCTGATAAGAGTAACTGGCGGTTGTATTCTGTCCCAGATTTTATTAGACCTGAACATTGAGGAGGCTGTGAAACAAACCAAAGAGAAATTTGCAAAGAGAGTGAAAGTTCAGAGAGCAGAAATAATATCTGAAGTTTTAATTATGTCAGAGACGGCAAAGAATTTGAAAAAGTGGAACGAAATGGATAGTGCCTTGAAAAGAGTCTATAAGGTGAATACAAAAAAATAAATCTCAGGTAATGAAATATAGTCGAATGAAATCAGGCGATTCTGTGGGAATTCCATTAGGAAATGAGACAGTATGATTAATAAATAAGTTTTACTATTTTGGCAGAAAAATAGCTAGTAGTACGATACAGAAACCAGACTGACAGTAGCAAGAAAAGTACTTCTGAAAAAAGAGAAATCTCGAAACACTGAATGTATATTTGAGTTAGCAAGTCTTATCTGAAGTTATTTCTCTGGAGTGTAGCTTTGTATGGAAATGAAACGTGGTCGATAAACAGCTGAGACAAGTAGAGAACAGAATCTTTGGTAATGTGATATAACAGAAGAACGCTGAAAATTAGAGGCGCAGATTAGATAACTGATGAAGAAATAATGAAATGAATTGGGGAGAAATGACATTTATGGCACCACCTGACTGAAATAAAGGATATGTTCGTAGAACACATCGTGTGGCATCAAGGAATCTTCAGCTTACTAATGGACAGAAGTATGGGTTGTAAAAAGCGTAGAGGAAGACGTACGCTCGAATACTGTAAGCAGGTTCAAATGAATGTAGGATGGATATTAAGTCACGCGGAGATGGAGAGGCTTACACAGCATGGACTAGCTTGGGGGGATGCATTTGCAGTTTTTGGAATGAGGATCACAACGACAACCTATGAACGACCTGCTCTATGGAACAGACAAATTTTAATATAATTACTGACAATGAACGGTAGAAAGTTTCAGAAATGTTGTTTAGTAATTTAAAACATGTCATGGAGCATGCGTTGGTCATTCAACCACATCTACATACATACTCCGCAATCCACCATACGGTGAGTGGCGGAGGGTACCTCGTACCACAACTAGCATCTTCTCTCCCTGTTCCATTCCCAAACAGAACGAGGGAAAAATGACTGCCTATATGCCTCTGTACGAGCTCTAATCTCTCTTATCTAATCTTTGTGGTCTTTCCGCGAAATATAAGTTGACGGCAGTAAAACTGTACTGCAGTCAGCCTCAAATGCTGGTTCTCTAAATTTCCTCAGTAACGATTCACGAAGAGAACGCCTCCTTTCCTCCAGAGGCTCCCACCCGAGTTCCTGAAGCATTTCCGTAACACTCGCGTGATGATCAAACCTACCAGTAACAAATCTAGCAGCCCGTCTCTGAATTTTTGGTATGTCCTCACTCAATCCGACCTGATAGGGATCCCAAACGCTCGAGCAGTACTGAAGAATAGGTCGTAGTAGTGTTTTATAAGCGGTTTCCTTTACAGATGAACCACATCTTCCCAAAATTCTACCAATGAACCGAAGACGACTATCCGCCTTCCCCACAAATGCCATTACGTGCTTGTCCCACTTCATACCGCTCTGCAATGTTACGCCCAAATATTTAATCGACGTGACTGTGTCAAGCGCTACACTACTAATGGAGTATTCAAACATCACGGGATTCTTTTTCCTATTCTTCTGCATTAATTTACATTTATCTATATTTAGAGTTAGCTGCCAGTCTTTACACCAATCACAAATCCTGTCCAGCATCATCAGTAAACAGCTGCACATTGCTATCCACCCTATCCAAAAGATCATTTATGTAGATAGAAAACAACAGCGGACGTACCACACTTCCCTGGGGCACTCCAGATGATACCCTCACTTCCGATGAACTCTCACCATCGAGGACAGCGTACTGGGTTCTATTACTTAAGAAGTCTTCGAGCCACTCACATATTTGGGAACCAATACCATACGCTCGTACCTTAGTTAGGAGTCTGCAGTGGGGCACCGAGTCAAACGCTTTCCGGAAGTCAAGGAATATGGCATCCGTCTGATACCCTTCATCCATGGTTCGCAAGATATCATGTGAAAAAAGGAAAAGTTGGGTTTCGCAGGAGCGATGCTTTCTAAAGCCGCGCTGATGCATGGACAGCAACTTCTCTGTCTCAAGGAAATTCATTATATTCGAACTGAGAATATATTCGAGAATCCTGCAACAAAACATTTTCATTAGTTCTTGTAATAAAGTGTCGGAAAAAAAAACTTAGCACCAAGAAGGAGTTGTGCGACATAAATGGAAGTTGATAGGCATGTTCCACATCTGAAAAATGACGTCTATTCAGATTTCACACGAGATGCAAAAGAATGGCTGTAGTAGCGTCCCTATGAGGACGCAAATCACGTTTGCTTTAAACACATGCTAAGATAGTGAGCGTTAGTTACCTTAGAGATTGGACGTGGTGAGTTAGTAAAGAATGGCTTTAAGGCGACAAAGACGCCGTTATCAGCACCTCACTGAGTCTGAACGAGGTCGTGTAATAGGGCTACGAGAAGCAGGATATTCCTTCTGCGATACTGCAGAAAGACTTGGCAGGAATGTAGCCACTGTACATGATTGCTGGCAGATGTGGCCACGGAAATGTACGGTCCCAAGACGACTAGGCTCAAAACGTCCACATGGTACTACAGAGAGGCAAAACCATTGGCTTCCGTGTATTGTTCTGGCGCTTCGTGCTGCAACTGCAGCTACAGTATGACCAGCAGTTGGCACCACAGTGACACAACGAACTGTTACAAATCAGATTCTTCAGGAACAGCTCCGAGCCAGAAGCCCTTTAGCGTTTATCTACTGACCCCAAATCACCACCGTTTGCTTCAGTGAGAGCTAATTGGAGGGCAGCGTGGAGGTCTGTTGTTTTTTTCTGGTCAGAGGTGATCCGGCCTTGGTGCCAGTGATTGCCGAGTGTTGGTGAGGACGGCAGTTGAGGGCTTGCAGCCAACCTCTCTGTGTGCTAGACATGTTGTCTTGGCCTGCTCGATCACCAGATCTGTCTCCTTTCGAGTAGATATGCGACATCACCAGCGACAACGCTAGCGCCATCCACAAACAGCATTAACCAGTACTGTATTGACCGACCAAGTGCAACGGTATTGGAATTCCATTCCGCAAACTGATATCCGGCACTTGTACAACACAATGCATGAACGTTTGCATGTTTGCGTTTAACATTCTGACGTTGATACCAGTTATTAATGTATCAGCATTTCACATTTGCAATAGCTTATTTTGCGGTTGCAATAACCTGTGAATGTTAAACACTTACATAAGCTATCTAGAAAAATGTAGTACCGAAATTTCATTAATTAATTTTTGGTATTGGGATTTTTTCCCGTCTGTGTAGAAGGAAAGTACAACAGAACTGGTATTTAAAGTCTAGCGAAATCAGCTACTTACGAGTGCGGATGTTTGCCTTGGATCATACAGTATGCTTTATTATAGGCTTGGAGGAAGATTTGGTACAGGTCGGCAAACTGTCAGTAGGGTCTTAGAGCTCTAGGTTCGTTGTACAGTGAATGCAGTCTATTAGATCTGTCTAAAACATATGAACGCTTGAGTTCCATTGCAACCGCAGACATTCAACATATAACAATGTATTCCACGTGAACAGCATGGGTGTGATGGGCATGTGGCTAGCACACACGTCTCCTACCTTCCCCTTGTGGAGACTGCTTCCCGTTCAGATAGCGCTTCTGTAGTGTTTCCATACGACTGAGTGCACCAAATTGCAATATGGGAGTAGAAAGGCTGCAGAGGTTGGCAGTCGGTCGCTCTGACCCGGAACTGACGACACAACTGATGAAGAGATTAGAGACTGTACTGGAATATGGGTATGATGTTAACTGAAACATAAATAACGCCCTTGCACTGCGTCGTAAAAGCGCCGAGCTGACGATCTTGAGCGTGCTGGGTAAAGCCGAAGTGCGGTCAGAGGCCGTGCCGGCAGTTTGGCTGGGGCACAGCACCCTCACTAAGAAATGCATTCTACAGTTTTTGGCACAAAATTCGAAAAGATTCTGGTCGTATGTAAAGTACAGTAGAGGAAAGACACTATCAATACCTTCAATAGTGAAAACTTCCTGTCCCCTCTATATCTCTTTTGTTACGCAACCTTCCCTTCTACAATAACCTATGAAACCTTCCCTCAGGATTTCTATCTCTTGCTTAATAATAACAAATGAAATCTTCCCTCTGAAATTAATACTCTTTCTCAATCTTCTCATACAAATTTAATTGCTGCTTATTAAAAGTGATTTTCTGATTATTTCGCCGAAGCATAGAATGTGTCGTCGTCGCGGCCCTCAGTCTTTACCTGCAATAACCCAAAACTGTTCCTTACCTTTTTTACTATTACTGGATCGCCATCTGACTGCTACATCGAACTGCGACATGAATATACTTACTCAGGTTTACTATACTCTATTAGCTGCTGGCGGGCTGTCATAATAAGTGGCTGTATTTATTACCAAAGCTGACGTTATTCTTTAATACCAAAGCTGACGTTATTCTTTAATTAATTTGACTGATGTTACGTAATTCTAAGATAAACTTTTTCTTGACAACAATAAAATTTGCAAAGTTTTACGTTGATGGTTTTTGGGGTGGATTATAATCAGTAACGCAATATTGTTGGCAAAAATTAATTATATTCTGAAAACGATTCTTCAGATATTTACTGTGGGTAATGAAATGATTTTACAAACGTTCAAATGGGACTTACTTTTTACAATAATCTTACAACTAGCATTGCGCAAATATACCTTCAGTAGTCTTGAGTTTCTCAAAAAAATAATTCAATAATATTGGTTCCTCTTATGATAATAGTTAGCTGATGTCTCTGTACATGCGTTTATAATCTCTTGTAGATCATAGCTGGTGGCCGGCAGACACACCGCTCCTCTCAACCTCTTGCTTCAGACCTGCTACCGAGTAGCTTCACATCTCGCTTACTACTGACTTCCTAGCAATGCTGAAGTGCGGTTTCTCCCGCCAACAATGCTTTCTGGTGCAGACAATCCCTGCTACCACTACAAAATGTATCAATGCGCGGTCTTTTCCGCTCTTTTCTTAAAATGTATCCATAGTACGCGGTCTCTCCTGCCCTTTTTAAAACTATATCAATGTGCGGTCTCTCCAGCCAACAATACTTTGATGCAGACATTCCCTGCTATCACAATTATTTACAAAATGACAAATATTAATTATTCCTACTTAACCCTATTAATAAAATATAAACATCTTTCATAAAGTGCGGTTTGACAATAGACAGTAGAAATATACACGTCTTGCAATAGTTATGTTACTGCCAATATAGCTGAGCTACTAAATACGGTTTTCCGAAATTGTGTCATGAAAGAAGACGAAGTAAAGATCCCAGAACTCCGATGATTCTTCCCATGAACGTGTCTAACATTTGCCTTTAAAACGACCTGCATTACGTGGTCGTTCCATTTCAGGCCACTCCTGACACGTGCTCTCAGATATATAATGGATATGAGTGTTTCCAGTGACCAACAAGTGTACAATCATACGATAACGGGCGTTTGCGTATATTTATGCGCAAAAAGTTTCGTTTGTTCACATAGAGGGCCACCTCCCAATCCATCCTACAAGTGTCGATCCTCTGCAGTTTTTTAATAATATAAGCAAGTATTAAACATAATAACATTAGTGAAAAACAGGCGAATAAAATACAGAAGCCAATGAATGGCAGTTAACAATGTAGCAAGTGTCAGTGATAATATAAAAAAGTACTAAATTTAACAATATGAGTGGAAAAACTCATATTGTTGCACAAAATACTTTTTTATATTATTACTGTCAGTTACTATATTGTTAAGTGCGATTCAAGGCTAAGATGATGATTCACAATGCTGCCTCCAAACGTAATCACATGTGGTCAGATGACACCTAACACCTGTACACTTATCTCTTCGATACTTCTATATTTACTATATATTCTGCAGTCTACATTTTTTGACAGTTACATCTGAAAGGCAGGTGTTAATCTTAATTGTCCGCTTTAGAGTACCTTAACGGATATAATGTATTAATGGTATGAGAAGTAAGTGAATATCTCGTAATTTTAAATTAGTGTGCATCTAATATTATTTTTAAAATATTCAATTTTTTTACTATGTTTCTTACTATTTGCATGTTCCAGTTTTTAGCATTGCACTCGATAATGGCATAAAAGCCGAAATGTAAATAGTACAGAAGATAAATAAGTAATACGCAGTCAAATGGTGCATTATAATTTAAAAAAAAAATTGAATGACTGTGGCTCAGCAGAATCGGAAAAAAGTGACATTTGTTTCAACTCGATTTTGTTAGGACTTCATATTTTTCGACTATCCTTTGTATAGTGATATATAATATATTTAAGATGACTTAAACAAAACTATTTTGTTACAGGTGCAACAGGAGGGCTTTTGGGAATTCCCGCCACCGATCAATGTTCAGGTTGTAAGGGGTCCTTCCACCTAGTGCAACAGTTACAGGGAGTGTCTGATAAGGACAAAAAATTGATCTCTTAAAGATAAAAGTATAAAGAATAAAATTACATTATCAGATTTTATTTCATTTGAAAAAAGCCACGAAAATAGGCTACTTTTTAATGCATTCAAAGACTACCCCATTCACAGGCAGGTCAGATGATTTGCTCACAATCACATCTAAAACCAGGCTGGTAGCCATCACTATTTTAAACGTAATTTATGCGAATTTTTAGTTGAATTATTAATCTGATAAAGAAATTAGCAGGGTAAAGATAATATTAGATCGCCTAGTATTTGAGTTTCGACGTTAGATTCTTTCATTTCTTTTGTGCTAAACAGAGCCTGCTAGAAACAGGGAGGGAGGGAGAGAGAGAGAGAGAGAGAGAGAGAGAGAGAGAGAGAGAGAGAGAGAGATAGAGATAGAGAGAGAAGTTTATGACATTATTACCATTAAATGTTTCTGTGAAATATTATACACTCCTGGAAATTGAAATAAGAACACCGTGAATTCATTGTCCCAGGAAGGGGAAACTTTAGTGACACATTCCTGGGGTCAGATACATCACATGATCACACTGACAGAACCACAGGCACATAGACACAGACAACAGAGCATGCACAATGTCGGCACTAGTACAGTGTATATCCACCTTTCGCAGCAATGCTGGCTGCTATTCTCCCATGGAGACGATCGTAGAGCTGCTGGATGTAGTCCTGTGGAACGGCTTGCCATGCCATTTCCACCTGGCGCCTCAGTTGGACCAGCGTTCGTGCTGGACGTGCAGACCGCGTGAGACGACGCTTCATCCAGTCCCAAACATGCTCAGTGGGGGACAGATCCGGAGATCTTGCTGGCCAGGGTAGTTGACTTACACCTTCTAGAGCACGTTGGGTGTCACGGGATACATGCGGACGTGCATTGTCCTGTTGGAACAGCAAGTTCCCTTGCCGGTCTAGGAATGGTAGAACGATGGGTTCGATGACGGTTTGGATGTACCGTGCACTATTCAGTGTCCCCTCGACGATCACCAGAGGTGTACGGCCAGTGTAGGAGATCGCTCCCCACACCATGATGCCGGGTGTTGGCCCTGTGTGCCTCGGTCGTATGCAGTCCTGCCTGATTGTGGCGCTCACCTGCACGGCGCCAAACACGCATACGACCATCATTGGCACCAAGGCAGAAGCGACTCTCATCGCTGAAGACGACACGTCTCCATTCGTCCCTCAATTCACGCCTGTCGCGACACCACTGGAGGCGGGCTGCACGATGTTTGGGCGTGAGCGGAAGACGGCCCAACGGTGTGCGGGACCGTAGCCCAGCTTCATGGAGACGGTTGCGAATGGTCCTCGCCGATACCCCAGGAGCAACAGTGTCCCTAATTTGCTGGGAAGTGGCGGTGTGGTCCCCTACGGCACTGCGTAGGATCCTACGGTCTTGGCGTGCATCCGTGCGTCGCTGCGGTCCGGTCCCAGGTCGACGGGCACGTGCACCTTCCGCCGACCACTGGCGACAACATCGATGTACTGTCGAGACCTCACGCCCCACGTGTTGAGCAATTCGGCGGTACGTCCACCCGGCCTCCCGCATGCCCACTATACGCCCTCGCTCAAAGTCCGTCAACTGCACATCCGGTTCACGTCCACGCTGTCGCGGCATGCTACGAGTGTTAAAGACTGCGATGGAGCTCCGTATGCCACGGCAAACTGGCTGACACTGACGGCGGCGGTGCACAAATGCTGCGCAGCTAGCGCCATTCGACGGCCAACACCGCGGTTCCTGGTGTGTCTGCTGTGTAGTGCGTGTGATCATTGCTTGTACAGGCCTCTCGCAGTGTCCGGAGGAAGTATGGTGGGTCTGACACACCTATGTCAATGTGTTCTTTTTTCCATTTCCAGGAGTGTATATACTGGGTGACTTTTTGCACAGTGTACAAACTCTAGAAATTGATCGATGAGAGGATACGGAACAAAAAGGTCTAATCAACTCATGTCCGGAAATGCTAGAGACCATTTAGTCAACCATAGTTACAGAGGCTGCAGTCTAATACGCGTTGTACCATGCAGCCACAGTTACGGTATGCATGGTTTCCTCCTAAAGGGTGGTACTGTTCCTCACAAGTCATGCCCAACCCTCTCCTGCCATGTTGTTGTTGTGGTCTTCAGTCCTGAGACTGGTTTGATACAGCTCTCCATGCTACTCTATCATGTGCAAGCTTCTTCATCTCCCAGTACCTACTGCAGCCTACATCTGAATCTTCGTAGTGTATTCGTCTCTTGGTCTTCCTCTACAATTTTTACCCTCCACTCTGCCCTCCAATGCTAAATTTGTCGTCCCTTGATGCCTCAGAACATGTCTTACCAACCCGTCCCTTCTTCTTCTCAAGTTGTGCCACAAACTCCTCTTCTCCCCAATTCTATGCAGTACCTCCTCATTAGTTATGTGATCTACCCATCTAATCTTCAGCATTCTTCTGTAGCACCACATTTCGAAAGCTTCTATTCTCTTCTTGTCTAAACTATTTATCGTTCATGTTTCACTTCCATACATGGCTACACTCCATACAAATACTTTCAGAAACGACTTCCTGACACTTAAATCTATATTCGATGTTAACAAATTTCTCTTCTTTAGAAACGCTTTGCTTGCCATTGCCAGTCTACATTTTACACACTCTCTACTTCGACCATCGTCAGTTATTTCTCTCCCCAAATAGCAAACCTCCATTACTACTTTAAGTGTCTCATTTCCTAATCTAATTCCCTCAGCATCACCCGACTTAATTCGACTACATTCCATTATCCTCGTTTTACTTTTGTTGATGTTCATCTTATAGCCTCATTTCAAGACACTATCCACTCCGTGCGACTGCTCTTCCAAGTGCTTTGCTGTTTCTGACAGAATTACAATGTCACTGGCGAACCTCAAAGTTTTTGTTTCTTCTCCATGGATTTTAATACCTACTCCGAATTTCTCCTGCCATAGTAATGTTGTGTCTGATTCACTTCTCTTGCTGATTCCCCTTGTAGTGGATGTGATACTGCATTGTAAAGAGTGATTCTGTATTAGAAGCGAGAGCTTGCCGACATAGTGTTTACTTACGGAAAGGCAAATGGCAACGGCTACGGACAGCTATCAGGAGACCTATTCCTGCCGACTACCACCACAGCATCCAATGTTTGGGACAATGTTCCGCCGTTTGTCTGAGACAGGGCCGTTTCAGAAAGCAGGGAATCACGAAGGACGTATCCAAAATGTTCGGACATCAGACTTGGAGGAAAATGTGATTAACGCTGTGGAAGGCGATCGCTGTGTGAGTACCAGTCAGTTGGCACGTCAGTACAGGGTAAATCATACGATCGTATGTAACATTCTCTATGGCAGTTGTTACTGCCCTTATCGTTTACAGCGTGTGCAGGGCTTACTAACGACAGACCTTCCACGTCGCGGGCAGTTTTGTCACTCGTTTCTTCACCAGACAACCAAGATTCCATAATTTGTGTCATCCATGCTATTCACGGATGAAGATACCTTTACGCGGAGTGGTATCTTCAGTTTTCATAACAGTCATCTACGGAATAGTATGCAGAGGCCCCCATAGTAATGTGACAGCGAATCATCAGCATCGGTGCAGCCGTAACGTGTGAGTCGAGATAATTCGCGACCGTATTTTGGGATCAGTCTTCCTTCCACGTCGCCTAATTGGCCGTAACAATCGGCGTCTCTGCCCAATTCAACGTTAACTCCCGGACGCATGTCAGTCGTGTCTTTCCTGGTCGAGTTGTATGGCCTGCTCGTTCACCGGAGCTCAACCCGTGCGATTTCTGGTCATCCCACCGTCTCAAAAGTATCGTGTATGCAGACCATTCCAGATGAGGAGGCACTGGAGCAGCGTGTTCACGCTGCTTTTGACACTGCTCGGATGCAGCCTGGCCGATGTGAACGTATGAGACAGAACATTCTACGGAGCGCACACGCATGCATTGAGGCACATGGAGGCCATTCTCAGCCCATTCTGTAACTGTGGCTGATCAGTATAGCGCATATTACACGGCAGTATTTGTAACAATGTATGTAAATGGTCTCTAGCATGGAAACCATACATTTCCGGACATAAGTTCGTTAGACCTCTTTTGTTCCGAATCCTCAAATCGATCAGTCCCTAGAGTTTGTACACGGTGGAAAAAATCACTCGCACCAGCTAGAATTAATGTGCAATTCATAAACTAGTCGTACTTTAACTAGCCGGAACAGTCCAGCGTACTAGCACCCCCCCCCCCCCCCCCTCCCTTCGGGCTTCGGAGAGGCGCGCCGGCTGTAGATCAAAAAATTGAGAACTGGTGTGCCTGTCAGCCTGGATGTTGTTTTTAGCCTGTTTCCCACATACGACTAGGGGAATACGGGCTGGTTAGACAGCCACAATGAACTGAGTGTCAACAAACAACACGTCAGTCACTGACCTGTCGTCGGCTGGCGCAAGGCCGGCGCGGTGGAAGGATCGGAGAACACAGAAGGTCGGATAACCAAAGGTCGGATAATTGAGACTCTACGGTATTCATAATACCTACTCTACCAACACGCGATCTAGTGTGATGGGGTTACATCTATGCATTGTGCTGACCTAGAGTACAACTGGTGGGAAATGGTAGATCTACTGCGAAATGGCTGCCGGATGCTGACGTCCACAGTGGCACTGACGTTGCCCACACCGCTTCATCTAAAGACTCGTTTACATGCAGTTGTTAGGAATGGTTCGGCCCCGGTACCTCAGTGGTCAGCGCGACGAAATGTCAATCCTAAGGGCCAGGTTCGATTCCCGGCTGGGTCGGAGATTTTCTCCGCTCAGGGACTGGGTGTTGTGTTGTCCTCATCATCATCATTTCATCCCCATCAACGTACAAGTCGCCGAAGTGGCGTCAAATCGAAAGACTTGCTCCCGGCGGACGGTCTACCCTACGGGAGGCCCTAGTCACACGACATTTACATTTCTTTTAGGAAGGAAGAAGGAAGGTCATCAGGGACAGAGCACAGGGTCGTACTAGGAAAAGAAGGGGAAGGAAATATTGTGTATCATTTCAGAGAAACCATACCTTTGTTCATCTTAAGCTGTTTTGGAAAACTACAGAAAACATAAACCTCGATGGCTGGATGGCGATTGGAACTGCTGTCCACCTCCAATACGTGTGTTGTCTTACAACTGCGCTACTTTGCTCGATGCACGCATTAGTTGAATGTGTGTGAGTGTGTATGTGTGTTCGGGAGAACGAGTGTGTGTCTGTGTGTGTGTGTGTGTGTGTGTGTGTGTGTGTGTGTGTGTGAGAGAGAGAGAGAGAGAGAGAGAGAGAGAGAGAGAGAGAGAGAGAGAGAGAGAGAGAGAGAGGGAGGGGGGGGGTGTAAAGAAACTTAACAATTTTTTCTTATTGATATATGTATAGATAATTATTCGGCTATCATACCAAAGATTCATTTGACAAGTATTTAATACTGACGAACAAAAGAAGTTTTAGTAGTAGTTTTCGTTGTTCTCATGTCCTGATGGCAAAACGTACAAACGAAGTGTTCTGTAATTTCATGTAAAATTGTGCTAAATAATGAAAGCAACTTCTGAAAAATTACGATTTTCTCATTTACGATGCCATGGATCCCAGATTCCGTAACTCTGGAACGTTATTATTATTATTTTAATTTTCTATGGAGAATTTAGATGGAGCCAACGGTCTCCACGACGGTGTAGCTCAACAATAGAGGTACGCGAATGTGTTCATCTCTTTCCCTTCATGGCCGCCAGAGTCAATTTCAATATGTTGGTCATATTTGCTGCGACATTCAGAAAATGCAATCTTACTTTCCATTGATTTACTAAATCTGTTTATTTTATTTCTCGGATGTATAAATGCATTTTAACCACATTTCTTTTTACCCAGGTCACGGAGGATTATGGTACTTAGAACATACGTGCGCCTATCCCGATCGTACGTTCGCATACAACTGAGTGTGTACCGACGTAACTATACTTATGACCCATTTCTCTTACAGTATTGATTCTTAGTTTGAGCCACTCACTCGAGAATGTACGTGTCTTCTTATTTAGTGTAGTCTGTCAGATGAAGTCCCTAATAAAGTTACTTTTAATATTCAGAGGCTTAGTTTCCATAATTGACCTTTGCCTCTGTCGCAACGGCGCTCCGCGCGGAATATTTACTGCACGACATTCATACTCTCATTTCGAAATTACGACACCGACTGATTAAGGTTTTAAGAATTAACGGAAGGTTACAGGGGTAGGGGAGAATTTAGATGGGAATAATGTAATAAATTATTTTCAGAAGGACACCGGTGTAAATGACAATTTCGCATCCACTTTTGTAAATTAAACTCTGACAAGAATTCCCCCCGTCTCTTCTTTCGTCTTCATCTTCAGAGTGCCGCTGCGCAACGTATTGTACTAATGTGCAACAAAATCGATAACCATTTCCTAAATCGCACTAGGAAAATTGAAGACAGTTCTTTAAATTAATTGTTCCTCCCTCTCTCCATCTCATTTCTTACCTTCAAGTTGAGTCGGTAGTAAATGACGCTGCTGCCACCAGTTTTTTTCTTCTTTATTGAGTTTCGATTTCCCCCCCCCCCCCCCCCCCCCCTTCCCCCGGAAGGGGGCGGGCTGGCAGCAGCTTAGTACGCCGCTCTGCAGCCTACAGAATTTGTTTTAAAAAGTTGAAGATAATAAATAATAAAAGCAGGTGATAAAATCGGTGACTTATATGGTAAAATGGCGGAAAATCGTGGAACTTAAAACATAGAACAAAGAGTTGATGATGCTAATAAAATACACGTGAAGCAGACAGGTAAAAGAATAGAGAGAGAATTAAAAAAAAAAAAACACGGCGACATTCTAGTTTCTGTTCACAAGAGATATAAATTTTACACCCAGAGACAGCATGGTTCCTGTTCGCAACACTTTGGAAAGACAAACAACACTGAACATTCATTTGAACACTACACTAAAAAAAAAATAAAAAATGGCACAAATATGATACACCACAGCTGAGGGCAGATGGGGGGAACCTGGACAGATGATGGGAAATGAAAGGGGGGGGGGGGCAGGAGAGGAAAAAACGAAGTGGGGGGAGGGGGGAAAAGAACCAATGTACGACGAGGACCCATAAGGCAGGGGGGGCAGATGCGACAGGGAGTGGGGAAAGGCAGAGGAGAGGTATACAAAAGGGCACGAGGTGGGGGGGAGAGGGGTGGCAGAGAGAGGTTTGGTGGGGAGAGGATGGAAGGGGGGAAGAGGGAGCCCGGGGAAAGGACTGAGTAAAGTACCTACGATGATTGCCTGGATCTTGGAAGGATTGATTTTCAGGAGACACTGGCTACACTATGCGGAGAAAAGGTCAAGGTGATTCTGGAGAAGGCGTTGGGACTGTTGGAGGGTAGGAGCGAGGGCATGGAATGCTGTATCATCGGCATAATGCAGGAGGTGTACTGGAGGGGGAAGGAGTTGGGGCATATCTGCCATGTACAGGAGGTAGAGGAGAGGGGAGAGGACATCTTAAACTTCCTGGCAAATTAAAACTCGCACTTGGGAGTTTTGCCTTTCGCGGGCAAGTGTTCTATAGACTGAGTGTCCCAAGCACGACTCACGCGCCGTAAGAAAGGCAGGAGGTGAAGTACGGGCGGAAGTAAAGCTTCGAGGATGGGATGTGAATTGTGTTTGGGTAGCTCAGTCGGTAGCGCAATTGTCCGCCAAAGACAAACGTTCCGAGCTGGAGCCTCGGTCCGGCACACAGTATTAATCTGCCAGTAAGTTTCGTGTAAGCGCACGCTCTGCTCCACAGTGAAAATTGAATTCTGGGATCTGACACTAGTTCTTCCTACTGCGAGACGCAATAATTTCGATTAACTAGTTCTCGTGTTCCTGCCGATGCTACTGACTAAGCGTCTAGAAAATATGTGCTGATCGAGGTGCTACACCACCAAGACATTATTGCTTGTGGGCTCCCGTCACAATGGAACGGTATAGTAAGTAAGTACAGTGGTGACGAAGAAAAACACACCGCACTTTGAATGCTTCCAGGACAGTTGTGCATATCCATAAAGTGGTTCACCGTGTACTCGTGAAATATCACGATAAAAGCTCACGAAGAGGCGACTGGAGAGCCCTCAGTCCTAGATGCAATAGTGCAGCTATCGACTAATAATGTTGTAACATGGATTCTTCGAATTTATGATTGTAATGTGAAGTTGTAACATTTGCGGTTAGCTGCAAGAATTTTATAGAGGAGAATGCCTTCTAGAAACGTAAGAGAGGTACGGATTCTCTTGCTCAAACGATCCTCGAGTGGAAATTTCACCCTGTGTACAAATATACCCCTCATAGGTCTTCGGCCATAGGCGAACAGTAGGGAGAGACAATGATCGTCGTAACCCTCCCCCCCTTCCTCCCGCGCCTCACCCCCTCCTCCCAAGCTGCAGTAATACATTTGTTATTATTATTAGTAGTGGTTATAACCCAGCAAAGCGTTTGTCTCGGGAAGCCGGCATGGTAGCTCAGCGTGTTCGGTCAGAAGGTGAGCTATCTTCTGTAATAAAAAAAAACTGAGTAAATGGATCAACGATGAACTTGAACGGATGCCATGGGACGTCCGCCCCGAATAAATCCGAATACATGCAACGAACGAAACGAACAAAATGAGATTTTTTTTAAAAGGGGGTAGCGTCTTTGATTATTAATCAAAACGGTCTCGGTGCCGGGGTCAACCCCACCAGCATAATTCTGAATAATAATCAACACTGGATGCCTAAGACTTCCAGAATGAGAAGTCATCCTCATTCTGCCAGTGGCCTCGTCAAAGAGGGCCGAGGAGCGGACAGAGGTTCAGGACACTCTCTTGTCGTTGGGGTGGGAAACTGCCCCTAAAGGCGGAAAAATAAGCAGTGATTGACGTCATGACGATGCACAAGGCATTGGAAACCACTGCATTAAAGACACATAGTGTGCATCCACAGAACATGTGGCCCGTAATTGAGAAGAGTTACGATGATCACTTCATTGACAATAGATTCCGGACTAGTCTCCGTTCGGATCTCCAGGAGGGGACTGCCTAGGGGGAGGTGACCATGAGAAGCAGATTGAATAACCAACGAGAGGATAAGGTTCTACGAGTCGCTGCGTGGAATGTCAGAAACTTGAACGTTGTAGAGAAGTTAGAAAATCTAGATGTAGTGGGAGTCAGTGAAATGAAAAGAAAGAAGACAGGGATTTCTGGTCAGAAGAGTGTAGGGTAAAATCAACAGCAGCAGTAAATGGAATAACGGGAGTAGGACTCGTTACGAATAGGAAGGTAGGGCAGAGAGTGTGTTACTGTGAGGACGTTGTTCTCATCAGAACCAGCAGCAAACCAACACGGATAACGATAGTTCAGGTAGGCATGCCGACGTAGCATAGCGAAGATGAAGACAGAGAGAAAGCAGTCGTATATGTGGATACTGAACGGGAAATGCATTACGTAAAGGGATATGAAAATCTAATTGTCATTGGGGACTGGAATGCGGTTATAGGGGAAGGAGTAGAAGAAGAGTTAAGGGAAAATATGATCTTGCTACTAGAAATGAGAGGAGAAAGACTAATTGAGTTCTGTAATAAATTTCAGCTAGTAATAGCGAATAATATCTTCAAGAATCACAAGAGGAAGAGGTGTACTTGGAGAAGGCCGGGAGGTACGAGAATATTTCAGTTAGATTACATCATGGTCAGACAGAAATTCCGAAATCAGATACTGGATTGTAAAGCGTACCCTGGAACAGATATACACTCAGATCGCTGTGCAATGCTGATGAAGAGTGGGCTGAAGTTTAAGAGATTAGTCAGGAAGAATCAATACGCAAGGAGGTGTGGAACGGAAGTACTAAGAAATGAAGATATAAGCTTGAAATTATCTAAGGCTATAAATGCTGCAGTAAGGAATACCTCAGTATGTAGTGCAGCTTAGGATGAATGGATATCTATAAAAAGAGCAATCACAGTAGTTGGAAAGAAAGCTGTAGGTACAAGGAAAACAACTGCAAAAAAACCATGGACGACAGAGAAATACTTCAGATGAAAGAAGGAAGTACAAAAATGTTCAGAGAAATTCAGGAATACAGAAATACAAAGCACTTAAGAGCGAAATAAACAGTAAGTGCACGGAACTTAAGGCAAAATGGCTGCATGAAAAATGTGAAGAAATCGAAAAAGAAATGATTATCGGAAGGACTGACTCGGCACATAGGGAAATCAACACAACCTTCGCTGAAATTAAAAGCGAGGGTGACAACATGAAGAGTGAAACGGGAATTAAACTGTCAAATGCAGACGGGAGAGCGGATAGATGGAACAAGTAATTGCAGACCTCTCTGAGGGGGGAATATTAGTCTGATGTGGTAGTAGAAGAAATGAGCTATGAAAGGCTTGAGATCAAACAAGGTAGAAGGAATCGATAACATTCCATAAGAAATTCTAAAATCGTTGGGAGAAATTACAACAAAACGACTATACACGTTGGGTTGTAGGATGTATGAGTCTTGCGATATACCTTCTGACTTTCGGAAAAATATCATCTACACAATTCGGAAGACCGCAAATGCTGATAAGTGCGAGAATTAACGCACAGTCAGCTTAACAGCTCATGCATCCAAGTTGGTGATGGAATAATATGCAGGAGACTGGAACATAAAACTGAGGATGACTTAAATGACAATCAGTTTGGATTTAGGAGAGGTAAAGCCCCAAGAGAGGCGATTCTGACGTTGCGGTTGATAATGGAAGTGAGACTGAAGAAAAACCAAGACATGTTCATAGGATTTGTCGAACTGGAAAAAGCGTTTGACAACGTCAAATGGTGCAAGATGTTCGAAATTCTGTGGAAAGTAGGGGTAAGCTATAGGGAGAGACGGGTACAATATGTACAAGAGCCAGGAGGGAATAACAAGAGTCGAATACCAAGAGCGAAGTGCTCGGATTAAATAGGATCAGAGACAGGGATGTAGTCTTTCGTGCCTGCTGTTCAATATCTTCATCGAAGAAACAATTATGGAAATAACATAAAGGTTCAGGAATGGAATTAAAATTCAGTGCGGAAGTACATCAATGATACGATTCACTGATGACATTACTGTCCTTACTGAAAGTGAAGAATTACACGATCTAGTGAATTGAAGGAAAAGTGTAATGAGTCAAAATATGGACTGAGAGTAAATCGAAGAAAGACGAAAGTAATGAGAAGTAACAGAAATGAGAACAGCGAGAAACTTAACATCAGAATTGATGGTCACGAAGTAGATGACGTTAAGAAATTCTACTACCTAGGCAGCAAAATGACCAAGGACGGACAGAGCAAGGAGGACATCAAAAATAGACTAGGACTAGCAAAGAGTGCATTTCTGGCGAATAGAAGTCTACTAGTATCAGACATAGGCCTTCATTTGAGGAAGAAATTTCTGAGAATGTACATTTGGAGCACAGCATTGTGTGGTAGTGAAACATGGACTGTGGGAAAACCGAAACAGAAGAGAATCGAAGCATTTGGTATGTGGTGCTACAAACTAACTATGAAAATTAGGTGGACTGATAAAGTAAGGAAAGAAGAGGTTCTGTGTGGAATCTGAGATGAAAGGAATTTGAGGAAACAATGAGAAGAAAAGGGGACGGGATGATGGGAGATCTATTAAGACATTATGGAATAACGGAGCTGTAGAGGACAAAAACTGTAGAGGAAGACAGACTTCACACACTGGAATACATACACAAAATAATTGAGAACGTAGGTTACAAGTGTTACTTCAGACGAATAGATTGGCCCCCGAGAGTAATTCGTGGCGGACTCCATCAAACAAGTCAGAAGACTGATGGGAAAAAAACTCGGAATTTAGCACATCTTTCTCTGTCGCTGAGCGTAAATGACAGGCATGTAGTTACAGAGTACATTTTGCAAACAAAAACTATAGAAAGAAAACACCAATAGAAACGGGTGAGCTGAAAAGGGCATTCCCGCTAAATTATTCACCATTAGGCCTTATCTTATTACGTTTAAAGTGAGCGCCTGCACTCGCCTAGTATCGACAATATAGAATATTTGTATGAGGAAGCCACGTTCCAATAAAAATATAGCAAGTTTTCTTTTCCCAAAAAGGGAAACTTACCACTCTCCGCTGCAGACAGGTGGTTTTAGACGGCGCCAGGTTACGCTGTATCTTGTAGAAAATACACTCCTGGAAATTGAAATAAGAACACCGTGAATTCATTGTCCCAGGAAGGGGAAACTTTATTGACACAATCCTGGGGTCAGATACATCACATGATCACACTGACAGAACCACAGGAACATAGACACAGGCAACAGAGCATGCACAATGTCGGCACTAGTACAGTGTATATCCACCTATCGCAGCAATGCAGGCTGCTATTCTCCCATGAAGACGATCGTAGAGATGCTGGATGTAGTCCTGTGGAACGGCTTGCCATGCCATTTCCACCTGGTGCCTCAGTTGGACCAGCGTTCGTGCTGGACGTGCAGACCGCGTTAGACGACGCTTCATCCAGTCCCAAGCATGCTCAATGGGGGACAGATCCGGAGATCTTGCTGGCCAGGGTAGTTGACTTACACCTTCAAGAGCACGTTGGGTGGCACGGGATACATGCGGACGTGCATTGTCCTGTTGGAACAGCAAGTTCCCTTGCCGGTCTAGGAATGGTAGAACGATGGGTTCGATGACGGTTTGGATGTACCGTGCACTATTCAGTGTCCCCTCGACGATCACCAGAGGTGTACGGCCAGTGTAGGAGATCGCTCCCCACACCATGATGCCGGGTGTTGGCCCTGTGTGCCTCGGTCGTATGCAGTCCTGATTGTGGCGCTCACCTGCACGGCGCCAAACACGCATACGACCATCATTGGCACCAAGGCAGAAGCGACTCTCATCGCTGAAGACGACACGTCTCCATTCGCCCCTCCATTCACGCCTGTCGCGACACCACTGGAGGCGGGCTACACGATGTTGGGGCGTGAGCGAAAGACGGCCTAAAGGTGTGCGGGACCGTAGCCCAGATTCATGGAGACGGTTGCGAATGGTCCTCGCTGATACCCCAGGAGCAACAGTGTCCCTAATTTGCTGGGAAGTGGCGGTGCGGTCCCCTACGGCACTGCGTAGGATCCTACGGTCTTGGCGTGCATCCGTGCGTCGCTGCGGTCCGGTCCCAGGTCGACGGGCACGTGCACCTTCCGCCGACCACTGGCGACAACATCGATGTACTGTGGAGACCTCACGCCCCACGTGTTGAGCAATTCGGCGGTACGTCCACCCGGCCTCCCGCATGCCCACTATACGCCCTCGCTCAAAGTCCGTCAACTGTACATACGGTTCACGTCCACGCTGTCGCGGCATGCTAGCAGTGTTAAAGACTGCGATGGAGCTCCGTATGCCACGGCAAACTGGCTGACACTGACGGCGGCGGTGCACAAATGCTGCGCAGCTAGCGCCATTCGACGGCCAACACCGCGGTTCCTGGTGTGTCTGCTGTGCCGTGCGTGTGATCATTGCTTGTACAGCCCTCTCGCAGTGTCCGGAGCAAGTATGGTGGGTCTGACACACCGGTGTCAATGTGTTCTTTTTTCCATTTCCAGGAGTGTATTATAGCAGTATCATCATCGTTGATGTCACGCTGTGTAGAACTGATTGGGATGACTGAGAAAATTTAGAATAACTTTATAACCAAAAGGGCAAAACTAACTGCTGATGATTAATAAATGGCACTGTAATATTTCTGGCTTTGCAGCCATCATATTAGGGTACAAGAAGCTCTACTCAGAGCAGTTGAGAAGGCACCAAAATGGTTCAAATGGCTCTAACAACTATAGGAATTAACATTTGAGGTCATCAGTCCCCTATACTTAGAACTACTTAAACCTAACTAATCTAATAACATCGCACACATGCGTGCCCGAGACAGGATTCGAAACTGCGACCGTAGCAGCAGCGCGGTTCCGGACTGAAGCGCCTAGAACCAATTGACCTCAGAGACCGAGGAGAATGCAGAAGTTGCCAGATGCAAAGTTGTGTGAGGTACCGATGGCAGATGGTTTATTCGGTACGGATATCGTGAGAAAGGCCACCTAAATTGTAGTACTTCTCTTCGATTGGCTGCTGCGTTCGGAAGTTGCGCCCGAAAATGGTAATCTTCTGTTATTAATACACTCCTGGAAATTGAAATAAGAACACCGTGAATTCATTGTCCCAGGAAGGGGAAACTTAATTGACACATTCCTGGGATCAGATACATCACATGATCACACTGACAGAACCACAGGCACATAGACACAGGCAACAGAGCATGCACAATGTCGGGACTAGTACAGTGTATATCCCCCTTTCGCAGCAATACAGGCTGCTATTCTCCCATGGAGACGATCGTAGAGATGCTGGATGTAGTCCTGTGGAACGGCTTGCCATGCCATTTCCACCTGGCGCCTCAGTTGGACCAGCGTTCGTGCTGGATGTGCAGACCGCGTGAGACGACGCTTCATCCAGTCCCAAACATGCTCAATGGGGGACAGATCCGGAGATCTTGCTGGCCAGGCTAGTTGACTTACACCTTCTAGAGTACGTTGGGTGGCACGGGATACATGCGGACGTACTTTGTCCTGTTGGAACAGCAAGTTCCCTTGGCGGTCTAGGAATGGTAGAACGATGGGTTCGATGACGGTTTGGATGTACCGTGCACTATTCAGTGCCCCTCGACGATCACCAGAGGTGTACGGCCAGTGTAGGAGATCGCTCCCCACACCATGATGCCGGGTGTTGGCCCTGTGTGCCTCGGTCGTATGCAGTCCTGATTGTGGCGCTCACCTGCACGGCGCCAAACACGCATACGACCATCATTGGCACCAAGGCAGAAGCGACTCTCATCGCTGAAGACGACACGTCTCCATTCGTCCCTCAATTCACGCCTGTCGCGTCACCACTGGAGGCGGGCTGCACGATGTTGGGGCGTGAGCGGAAGACGGCCTCACGGGGTGCGGGACCGTAGCCCAGCTTCATGGAGACGGTTGCGAATGGTCCTCGCCGATACCCCAGGAGCAACAGTGTCCCTAATTTGCTGGGAAGCGGCGGTGCGGTCCCCTACGGCACTGCGTAGGATCCTACGGTCTTGGCGTGTATCCGTGCGTCGCTGCGGTCCGGTCCCATGTCGACGGGCACGTGCACCTTCCGCCGACCACTGGCGACAACATCGATGTACTGTGAAGACCTCACGCCCCACGTGTTGAGCAATTCGGCGGTACGTCCACCCGGCCTCCCGCATGCCCACTATACGCCCTCGCTCAAAGTCCGTCAACTGCACATACGGTTCACGTACACGCTGTCGCGGCATGCTACCAGTGTTAAAGACTGCGATGGAGCTCCGTATGCCACGGCAAACTGGCTGACAGTGACGGCGGCGGTGCACAAATGCTGAGCAGCTAGCGCCATTCGACGGCCAACACCGCGGTTCCTGGTGTGTCCGCTGTGCCGTGCGTGTGATCATTGCTTATACAGCCCTCTTGCAGTGTCCGGAGCAAGTATGGTGGGTCTCACACACCGGTGTCAATGTGTTCTTTTTTCCATTTCCAGGAGTGTATTAGACAAGCTAAATAGCGTAGTTACTTGTTGCTTGCATGTCATACTTAAAGCTTCTCGCAGTAGCCTGCAATCATTACGTTATTTCACAAGGATTAATAACCAGCAGAATAATAAACAACTGCCAAACGAAAAGGCAGACGAAGCACTTCGGTGATTTCGGATCGCGCCTAACTTGGATGGCGGGCGAAGTCGCAAATATGCAGTTTATTAATTTGGTGAAAGATAGAAATCATTTGTGACTCTAAAGTGGAATGCAGTTATGCTATTCCTCTTGTTCTGCTAATAAAAAGCGTGTGGCATCCCGTATAAACAAAGTGATCGGAATTGTCATTATTTCTAATATGACAGTTTATCGCTAAGAGTTTCTTACAACCTCAAGATAACGGATTCACGATCTACATGCTGTTTTCTGCGCCGGGGACAACAACTGTAGAAGACTGCAGGGTGGTGAACATTTGTCAAAACTTACGCATTCCACTTGGGGCAGTGGAAGCAATAGGCACCTCGCGTGTACTGCAGTCCTAGTACAAATGAGATCAGTGGCACGTCATCTGTGCTAACACAGAGGTGGTATGAAGGAGAGAAATACGAGTATTTGGAAGGAAGGGGTTCATACACGTGTATAAGTCACCCTGTCTCTCTTCTCAAAAACTCTCTCTTTTCCAACTTGCCGTAGCATCACAGCCTTGTTTTTCCCGCCACGAAGTAGAATCATATAGAAGAGGAGGAAAGGATAAGGGTGGGGTGGAAGGTTCAATCAGTTCTCAGCCTGTTTTCTGGCGTCAGCCCGAACAATCGTCTCTGAGAGCTGAATTTACTGCGTCATATGGTTGTTTTATGTGCAGCACGATTAAACAATGATATTAAACTGCATCCTTGTAAGGTGTCAGGCAAATCCAACACCTTCCATGAAAACCCTGACATGATAAGCAAATCCAGTAGTATGTCACATAGCTCCGAATAAATCGTGACATTAAATTAACCAAAGTAATACGAGTAACGAGTGAGCAAATGGAATACCACAGACTAACACAAGAATGCCTAAATGCATGTCATACCTTCCCACCGTGAGACAGACGCAGTTCCGAGGGGAGAAACGAGAACAGAAGCCGAGAGCAGATCCGTGTTAAGCTAGAAGGCCCTACGATAAGGGACGGACTGGACACCCACGTCGCCAGCTAACCACTAGGGCAACACCACCCGCAGTTTTAGCGTGAGACTTTTTAGCGTCTCTGTTACGTCAAGGACCACCCCCCAGCCCATGTTAAAAGCTAGAGCCCTCCAAAAAACAGTATAGATCTTACGATAACACAAAAAGGGCCACTACCACCTGCAAGTTTTAGCGTGAGACTTTTTCGCGTCTCTGTTACATTAGGACCACCCTCCAGCCCATGTTAAAAGATAGAGCCCTCCACAAGAAAAGTATAGATCTTACGATAACGCTAAAAGGACCACACCAGCTGCAGGTTTTAGCGTGAGACTTTCACGCGTCTCTGTTGCGTTGCAAACTTTAAAAACATTGCCCCACCACGAAAAGTATAACGTTTCTCATTGGATAGACAGAATTTTTGTAGGCGAAGCTTAAAGTTAACACTGAGACCCTGATTGGTCAGATGAAAACACAACCAGATAGTTTTTTTTAAATCAACTTCTGTAAATTGTAGTAAGGAGAAGTTAGGAGGGAGTTGCTTCCGAGATGGCGAGGTGAGCGGAGCTGTGTGGCGCCGGCTGCCGCCCTGACGCTGTCTAAACACCGACAAGGTAATGAACACACGCGATGCCGCATTTTTGAGCGCACAAGGCTTCACTCAGAACTGCAGAAGTCTCATCTGTTACACCCCCATTTTGCGTAATACTAGTGTCGATCATCAATTAAAGCTCATGGTGTTCACATTTGCCACTTGAAGTAAAATTCTGAAACGCGATGATGTTTCTGTTATATAGTTATTGAGAAGCCACATCAGCCACTGTAATTTACAAGTTAGATAAGTTATTAAAGATAACTGAGGGTCAGTGTAGACCATTCTGATAGTTTTTCTCTTTTGTGAATTTAAACCTAGATAATAGACGTGATATGACAAAGGTCATCCTTCTGTCCAGTGTAGAACTTGGAAACCCATTCAGGGAATATTCGTTCACATTTTTGTTGAACGCAGTTGGTTTTTACCATCCAGTATTAAAACACTTCCTTTGATCAATAGTGCAATTTATAAACAATGTTTTCTGAGTAGAATAAAATTTTGAATGGTAAACTTAACTGCTTTTTCGACGTTATTTTACCAGCTAACTAAAAATAGGAAAGCCTTGAACAACTTCCACTAAATTTAGTTAGTATTAAGATTCTTTTACAGGGAGTGCAGTGGAGCTGACGCTGAGATAATTCAGTATTTGGTTATATCATCGCTAGTCTCACTGAACTCTTCTGAATTCTACATGTCATGTGTGGTCTGACGTCTCCTTACCAGCAACAGGTCCCAGGTTCAAACTAGTCAACTCCCTAAACAACACGCTCAGAGCGTCGTTGCGTGAAAGTGGTAGAGAGACACGATATAGAACAAACAGACACCACCTTGAATGTTTAGATCCTCGACCTTTTTCGTGTGCTATCCACTGTCCATTTCTGTAGTTAAAAATCACTTACTGATTACTCCGTCTGCAACTGCGAAACGGCCTTCGTCAGCTGCGGCATAGGGGAGCTTCCTAGGGCGGACTGATAGCTGCTAATGTGGGTAAGCGACTCGTTGATTGCTGATCCCACTAGCAGGTGTCCCGGCTGTGAACCATGAGTGGCTTCCCTCTAAATTAATGTGCTGTAGACAGAGAGTTGTGTTCACAATGAAAGAATCGCAGGTGAAGTAAATTAGCAAAAGAGGGTTTGAAGGTTTTCTAGCATTTGTTTTTTTTATTCCTTTTGGGTTGTGTGGGTATAATTTGAAGCAGAAAATGAAAGAATAAGCCTCGTAAATGAAGACATAAGTTTACGGTAAAATAAAAAAGGACTAAAATGAAATCAATCAGTTCGAAAGTGATCGTCTGTGAAAATAAAGTATTCTGCTGGGTAACATTCAGCACGATGTTGTTCCGCTCCGTGCAGGTTGTAACAAATCTGCATCCTCCGTAGGTCATAAGGTGGTCGGGACGCTGCTGCACAAGGCTCTCCTACAATTTGACGGCGATTCTCCAGAGGAAATTCATTGCATGAGAACGATTTATGTGAGGACGAGTTTCATGTTTCAGACGGTTTCAAGCAAGCTGAGTCGGGCTCGTATCAGCTCATGCCATTCTGGTTAATTCTGCCTAATGAGGTAGAAATGGTGTGTTTGTTCATTGTCGTATTGTAAAACGAACCTATCGCCAAAAAGAGGCTTTAAGGACAGACAATAAGATGGTAATCCTATCCCGATTCTGTGCGATTCTCAAATTACACTCTGTTGCCATAAAAGAAGTCCAAAAGCCGTGTACGGTACCGGCTTAAAAAATTACAGACATATTTCCTCGCTGAACACATGGAGTACACACCTGAGACATGAATTGGTATCAGGCAGCCTCTACATTCCTTTTTGGCAATGATCAGTGTCAGACAATCCCTGCAGTAGTTGGTGAAGGGACAGAACGTCATCGATCCATGTTCCATTCCATCTGTTTCCTTGCGGACCTTCTAAGGCACACAATGGTCTTGGGGTATTTGTACTGTTACTCACAATGGGTCGTACAGACCGAATTGAAGGTTGGAGAGGACTGAGTGCTGTACGGGTTGACAAGGCGCTCCCAGATGTGTGTATCTGTATCAACATCTGCAGTATTTCTGTACAATTCATACTCACATGTTTGACAAAGGGTTCAGGAAAACACTTTCGCACTAGTTCTCGACACTTTCACACTAGTTCTCGACCGTTCGTCTCGAAAAGCGATTGGGAAAACGCACACCTAAGTCTTTCCGTGTGAACTCTTATTTTATTGCGATCGCCATTTCTTTCTGTGTAGGGGGAATTTAACAAAATACTTTGGCGTTCTGAGAATGTTAGTATTTGAAAGTTCGTGAAAAGATTTCGCCGCAACGAAGAACGCCTTTGTTTTATTGATTATAATCCCAACTAGCTTATTATATCCGTGACTCTCTCCTCACCGTAATAGAAAACGAGTTGCCCTTCGTCCAGTTTTTTCGACGTTCTCTGGCAAGCCTATCTGGTAAGGATCCAATACCATTCAGCGTTACTTCAAAGGAGGGCGGACAAGCATAGGGTAGGCAGTCTCTTTAGTAGATCTGTTCGATCTTCTAACTGTTGTGACAGTAAAACGTGTCTAGTTGGCCCACAACGTTTTCTGTGTGATTGCTCCAGTTTAACTCGTTCATAATTGTAGTGCCTAGTTAGTCTCTGTTGAATCGACAACCTTTAAATTTATATGACTTGACGTGTAACAGAAATTTAACGGATTTTATTAGCACTCATGTGGAGGACCTCTTACTTTTTATTGTTTCGGGTCAACTGATTTCGCATCATGCAGATATCCTTTCTAAACCATTTTGATCTTATGATTATTTTAGTAGATGATAAAAGACAGCCGGCCGCGGTGGTCTCGCGGTTCTAGGCGCGCAGTCCGGAACCGTGCGACTGCTACGGTCGCAGGTTCGAATCCTGCCTCGGGCATGGATGTGTGTGATGTCCTTAGGTTAGTTAGGTTTAAGTAGTTCTAAGTTCTAGAGGACTAATGACCACAGCAGTTGAGTCCCATAGTGCTCAGAGCCATTTGAACCATTTTTGATAAAAGACAGTGTCATCTACAGGAAATCGAAACAGACGACTCAGATTGACTTTTAAATGTTTTGTATACGTAAACTGCTGAAAAGTATCTGGAGACATATTACCAGATTTGATATAGAGTGTGTCCACCTTTCACCTTTACGAAGTCTTGAACTCTGCTGGAGACGTTTTCAGTTATGTATCTGAACGTCTGTTGAAGAATGGCAGCCCACACTTCTTCAAGAACTGAAACCAGAGAAGGGATGACGTTGGCCGCAGGGGTCCACAGCGAAAACGACGTTCAGATTCATTGGAAAGGAGTTCCATTAGCGTCAGGTAGGGACTCTGGGCGGACCACTCAATTTCAGGAACACCATTGTCCACCAACCAGTGCCTCACAATTGCTGCTTTATGACATAGTCCAATGTCATGCTGATACAAATTATCATCGTCTTTGAACATGTACCTTTACTACACATAGTGCACAATGCTGAAAAATGTGTACATATCCTTTTCTTTTTTTTTCTTAAATCTTGAAAGACATTCCCATACCATAAATAATGTCCTCCAAGCTTCATTGTTGGCATTACACATGATGGCAGGTAACGTTCTCCACATTTGTCAAACCCAAATCCTTCCATCGGACTGCCACAGAATACAAAGTCATAGATAACTCCATACACTACTGGGCATTGAAATTGCTACACCACGAAGATGACGTGCTACAGACGTGAAATTCAACCTACAGGAAGAAACTGCTGTGATATGCAAATGATTAGCTTTTCAAAGCATTCACACAAGGTTGGCGGCACCTACAATGTGCTGACATGAGCAAAGTTTCCAACCGATTTCTCATACACAAACAGCAGTTGACCGGCGTTGCTTGGTGAAACGTTGTGATGCCTCGTGTAAGGAGGAGAAATGCGAACCATCACGGTTGCTACTTTGATAAAGGTCGGATTGTAGCCAATCACGATTGATGTTTATCGTATCCAGACATTGCTGCTCGCGTTGGTCGAGAGCCAATGACTGTTAGCAGAATATGGAATCGGTGGTTTCAGGAAGGTAATACGGAGCTGGATCCCAACGGCCTCGTATCACTAGCAGTCGAGATGACAGGCATCTTATCCGCATGGCTGTAACGTATCGTGCAGCCTCGTCTCGATCCCTGAGTCAACAGATGGGGCCGTTTGCGAGACAACAACCATCTGCACGAACAGTTCGACGACGTTTGCAGCAGCTCGGAGACCCTGGCTGCGGTTACGCTTGACGCTGCATCACACACAAGAGCGCCTGCGATGGTGTACTCAACGGCGAACCTGGGTGCACTAATGGCAAAACGTCGTTTTTTCGGATGATTCCAGGTTTTGTTTACAGCATCACGATGGTCGCTTCCGTATTTGGTGACATCGCGGTGAACGCACATTGGAAGCGTGTATTCGTCATCGCCATACTGGCGTATCACCTGGCGTGATGGTATGGGATCTCATTGGTTACACGTCTCGGTCACCTCTTGTTCACATTGACGGCACTTTGAACAGTGGACGTTACATTTCAGATGTGTTACGACCCGTGGCCCTATCCTTCATTCGATTCCTGCGAAACACTACATTTCAGCAGGATAACGCACGATCGCATGTTGCAGGTCCTGTACCGGCCTTTCTGGATACAGAAAATGTTCGACTGCTGCCCTGGCCAGCACATTCTCCAGATCTCTGACCAATTGAAAACGTCTGGTCAATGGTGGCCGAGCAACTGGCTCGTCACGATACGCCAGTCACTACTCTTGATGAAGTGTGGTATCGTGTTGAAGCTGTATGGGCAGCTGTACCTGTACACGCCATCCAACCTCTGTTTGACTCAATGCTCAGGCGTATCAAGGCCCTCATTTCTGGCAGAGGTGGTTGTTCTGGGTACTGATTTCTCAGGATCTGTGCACCCAAATTGCGTGAAAATGTAATCACATGTCAGTTCTAGTATAATATATTTGTCTAATGAATACCCGTTTATCATCTGCATTTCTTCTTGGTTTTGCAATTTTAATGGCCAGTAGTGAATCACTTCTGTTTACAGCCACCCACTGTCCAGTGGCGTCGCCATTTACACCACCTCAAGCGTAACGCTACTCCAATAATATGTGGCGTGTAAGGAGCTGCTCTACGTAAAGTCGTTGTGCTGTCTTTGACTGTTGCTAACGCTTTGGAACTCATGAGTAATTTTTTCCGCTGTTTTCATGTAATTTTTTTACGACCACTCTCAATAATACTCCATCAGTGCATGGGGTTTCTCCAGTTTTGGTTTACCTGTGTTTCCCATCCTCCTCCCATATTGCCGGGGCTGCCTCTCTAACATTTAATAGTTTTTCTGCATTACATAGTGGTTCGCAAATACTTTGATCAGACTAAGAACAGAAGAGGTTCTGTAACACTTCCTTGTGTTTCTTGTGTTTCACTAGATGACAGCCCGTCAATTATAACGAAATGTGAACGGTCAGACGAGAAGTCACGAAACCAGTCGCACAACTGAGACGATACTCCACAGGTACACTGTATGGTTAGAAGCCACTTGTGATGAACGTTGTGTAAAGCCTCATAGAAATCTAGACTTATGGACATACCTGAGATTCCTTGTTGACAGCACTCATTATTTTAGTGTCTCCAAAAAGGCAGAGCATTGGTGCATTCAATGTGCCTTCAATACATGATTTGTAGGTAATGGACACCAGCTGACATTGGTGACAACAGGCGATCACTGTGAGCTACATATCAAATATCTCATGTCCCATGATAACGGTAGAGTGTTGGAATAATGTACGCTACTTCGGAGGAGGGCAACATGCCGCACTGACAAACACTTCTTGGCCTAAAGTAACACTACACGAACAGTCAATGCGTGAATTGTTACAGCGTAAAGTCATCTCCGGCACGCTAGTCGAGAACGACAGAGAAGCGACTGCTTTAAAAATAGGTCAGCCAATCGCACACTGACCAACCTCCCACCAGGATGACAACGCGACAGCAGTGCCCCCTATGTGAAGAGGACATAATCGCTGCACCCGACTGGTGGCATCCCACTTTGATAGCAGCTTCGACATTAGCATCTGTCATTAATACTCTCTACGTAGCACAGACTTGGGTTTGTCCATTCTGAAGAAGACTGACTATTTTGTATGTGGTCCTTTGCTTGAGACACATCTATCGAAGCTAAGTATTGTAATGTTGTAATAAAGCTCATTAATACGACTTATTATTTTGAATGTCGTCCTTTGCTTGCGACACATCTATCGAAGTTAAGTATTGTAATTGACTTGTTGTAATAAAACTCACTGATACGACTGATTATTTTGTATGTCGTCCTTTGCTTGCGACACATATATCGAAGTTAAGTATTGTAACTGTCTTGTTGTAATAAAGCTCGTTAATGCGAGTTGGTTTGATTGTTTGTCTAGCAAACCGAGTATGCAGGATTCCTAGACACAACATGAATGACTTTTCGTAATATTTTGGTAAACTATATACAGGTCATATTGTAGCGTTCACTCTTAAAAAGCCTCTTTCGCAGCGAGTTTTCCCTCCCGCGAGGAGAGTATATTTCACGTAGAAAGTACGTTATTAGTATTCGTGTCGTGCACACGAGTTTATTTGTATGTCCGTGTTTAGCATTACGGAATGTGTTAACTGCATTTACTCTCGTCCTGAGTTGTACTGCAATACAACAGCCTTGCCGCAGTGGCTACACTGGTTCCCGTGAGATCACCGATGTTAAGCGCTGTCGAGCGTGACTGGCACTTGGTTGCGTGACCATTCGCACCGCCATGCGCTGTTCCCATTTTTCTGGGTGCACTCAGCCTCGTGATGCCAATTGAGGAGCTACTCGGCACAGTAGTAGCGGCTCCGCTCAAAGGAAACCATCATAACGACCGGGAGAGCGGTGTGCTGACCACACGCCCCTCCTATCCACGTCCTCAGCTGAGGATGACACGGCGGTCCGATGGTTCTGATGGGCCACTAGTGCCCTGAAGACGGAGTGTGCGTTTTCCTGCGGGCATACCCAGCTGGAATTCCCCATCGCTATTGCACGGAGGCTGTACATAGCGGTTACTTCAAGCAAAACAATATTAAGAAACAGGCAGCCATCAAAAAACATGAACTGTGGGCACCATAAAGGAGCCATAAAGAAAAACTGTTAATTAACAGTTTACAAAAAAACTCCAAGGGTGTGTAATCAGTATGTTGTTTTATTCTTTTGTATAGGCAGGCAGAAAAAGAGAACAGTCGATTAACACCCACAGTCAAATAACATAACTTCTTAATTAGTACTTAATTTGTGTTTAGAGCTCTCCACTGCTATGACTGATGGGACCACAGGTGGAATTATGTGTACAGACAAAACTCTTGATTTACAAAGCACAGACAGAAGCAGCCGAAAACAATGAGATGTGTGTTAAGTCTGTACATATCGCGCTCTAAATATTATAAGTGCAGTTACTGCAGACACTTTTCGTTAAACACAAGTAAACACTCTGAATACACAAGCCTGACATAAACTCGTCAGAGTGACATCACGACGACTATGTCCAGTGGAAGCAGAATTGCATTCGATCTGAACTTCAAACGGAACTGTCGAGCTTTTTTTTCCCTTATTGTTATTTCATCCATCCTCGCCCCATGTGGGCAAGGGGGAAGGGTGGGCGGGCGCTCTTCAACCAGCAGAACTGGACTCTAAGTTAAACTAAACAAGAAAGGAGACATATATAGCATGAAATTAAACGTATTTTAAAGGTGATAATAATGGGAGAACGTAAGTAATATAAAGCTGTCTTAATTAAGTGTTTAAAAACAGTAATAAAAATTTTGACACACAGCACAGTTAAGAACACTTGAAAAACACTTGAGAAACACTGAAAACGACAGGAGATGCACCGACCATCAAAAGCGGAACACCGTACCCCTTCACTAAAACTGGAAAAGGACCTGCTCTGGGACAGTAGATCGTCAATGAAAAAAAAAGGGTGGGTAGACAGGAGAGAGGTGGTGACTGAGGACTATGGTGACGACACAGGGATGGGTGTGGAGGATACGGACAGAAGGATAGCTGGTATTGCGAGCAATAGATATGAGAGGAAAAGGGGGTGGGGGCGACAGCGAAGGGTTGGGGTTGTTTGGGGAAGGAGACCAGACGGCGAGGTCATCGGTCTCATCGGATTAGGGAAGGACGGGGAAGGAAGTCGGCCGACCATCCCGGCATTTACCTGGAGCGATTTAGGGAACTCACGGAAAACCTAAATCAGGATGGCCGGACGCAGGATTGAACCGTCGTCCTCCCGAATGCGAGTGCAGTGTCTTACCACTGCGCCACCTCACTCGGCCGACAGCGAAGGGGAAAAGGAGGAGTGAGCTATGAGGAGAGGATGAGGAGGGTGCCCTTTAGAAGGGGGTGTGTGGATAGTGTGGGCTGGATTCAGAGTTTGTAGAATGGGTATACGTCAGGGAGGAATTTGTGGTCCAGGATGTAAGATGTCGTGGTCTCGTGAACTTCATTGCTTCATAGTCCACCCTCACCATCATATTTTGCACATCAAGACACTTCATTCGAACCATAATTCGATACGATAAAGTCAATGTTGTATGAATTCATGTAAACGATATGCAGATAACCAATAAATCGCAAGTGCACACAATGGTTGAAATACTCGAGGCTGGTATACACACATACATTCCAGACACGTCGGTCACAGGAGCCTTTAGTTCGAGAAAGGCAACCGCACGCCAGGTGGCTGGTCCCAACCCATCTACGTCGGCCCGTGACTGCCCGTAGAACAGACAGCGTTTGCCCGAGTGAAAGGACGACCCCGTGTTCGGTTTGAAAGCAAATTCCGCTACATTGTGTGGGAGCGTCCAGCCTACGCATTATTAACACATAGCCAGCAGTTTCAAAGATTTTCACAGGCAGACAGCAAAGCCAAACGCCGATACTACAGATTTCCCGATTGATGGCCTTAAACGAAACGTCATTCTTCTGTTTTAGAAGAGCAATGCTGATTGGCAGACGATATTTCTGACGCCTTGAGCTGAAGGAGTAATGGAAGAGCCCGAAAGATATACCCCTTCACGTCTGGCGTGGAGAGGGGCCGTTCCGTTGTCGCTCTTGGAGCGAGAACACATAACGAGAGCATGCACGCAAAGAGCGAGGAACAAGTCTCTTTTCAGTACTTCACTGGGAGAGCACCTCTGTCGAGAGCGAATCGAAGTGTGGCTCTATAATAAGTCCTTGCGATTAAGCGTTGTTCACAGTGTTGGCCGCCACGCTTATTGTGTGGTGTGAACAGACAGAGTTATTGTTAAATGCCTGCGAGCGAATTTTGAGTAGCACCACGGTGGACTGGTTATATGACCGGTGTACCACGCCAATAGTTAGACTAGGGGCGAATAGGAGTCCTTGACTTCATCAAGGCGTAGGGAGAGTTTGATTGGCGAAGGTCGATCCACATAGAACAAGAGTTATTTGTCAGCAGCGATCGGCGCAGACAGCAGTCATCGCAGCTTATGGCACATCTACATCTACATTTATACTCCGCAAGCCATCCAACGGTGTGTGGCGGAGGGCACTTTACGTGCCACTGTCATTACATCCCTTTCCTGTTCCAGTCGCGTATGGTTCGCGGGAAGAACGACTGCCGGAAAGCCTCCGTGCGCGCTCGAATCTCTCTAATTTTACATTCGTGATCTCCTTGGGAGGTATAAGTAGGGGGAAGCAATATATTCGATACCTCATCCAGAAACGCACCCTCTCGAAACCTGGACAGCAAGCTACACCGCGATGCACAGCGCCTCTATTGCAGAGTCTGCCACTTGAGTTTGTTAAACATCTCCATAACGCTATCACGGTTACCAAATAACCCTGTGACGAAACGCGCTGCTGTTCTTTGGATCTTCTCTATCTCCTCCGTCAACCCTACCTACTACGGATCCCACACTGATGAGCAATAATCAAGTATAGGTCGAACGAGAGTTTTGTAAGCCACCTCCTTTGTTGATGGACTACATTTTCTAAGGACTCTCCCAATGAATCTCAACCTGATACCCACCTTACCAACAATTAATTTTATGTGATCATTCCACTTCAGATCGTTCCGCACGCATACTCCCAGATATTTTACAGAAGTAACTGCTACCATTGTTTGTTCTGCTATCATATAATCATACAATAAAGGGTCCTTCTTTCTATGTATTCGCAATACATTACATTTGTGTATGTTAAGGGTCAGTTGCCACTCCCTGCACCAAGTGCCTATTCGCTGCAGATCTTCCTGCATTTCGCTACAGTTTTCTAATGCTGCAACTTCTCTGTATACTATAGCAGCATTCTCGAAAAGCCGCATGGAACTTCCGACACTATCTACTAGGTCATTGGTATGGTGCGCTACAGCTCTTGTGAGCCCCATATTTCCTCCACAACAGTACACTTCACTGCATTTCACACGCGACTGCCTCGACCGTACCTAGCAACATTCTAACGGATAATTATTCAAGTGGAGTAGGTGCGGCTCTCAGCCATTTTGCCAAGTCAATAAAAATCTTAAACTCTGTAAGGAAATTTCATTAGCGAATCCTATCCTTGTCAGGTAACTTTACATTCCGAAAAGAAGCAGGATATAACTTGTTCAATTCATAACTAAAAGTGCCATTGTGATTTCTCAGAAATAAATAATAAGTTTCGTTAGTTTCATGTTTTTCTTACACTAACTAGCACTACTCCAGTACCCAAGTATCCCACTAGTTGCATAAGAAATTTTGTGAATTTTTGTGTCATTTCCTTACAGCGGACGACTATAGAAGATATTTATTGCTGAAAGCTTTTCAGTCACTTCTCTTTAGAACGTTAGGAGCGTCTGTCTGACTTCTGTAGTAGTGTGGGGGTGGTAATTGCATCTTGCAGGTGCCACATGGTAAAGGGTACATCTCAGATTAATCCGTTGCGCAGAATGACAGAATAGCAACCCCACACGCTCACAAGGAGAGGGAGACTGTTGAAATATCTTTGAGAGAGGGCTTGGAGGGTATGGAGTTGTAGGATTGGTACGATGTCGAGGTAGAGGCATGGGAGCAGACTAGGACTGGAAAGGAGAAGGGACATAGCAGAACTGTTGGAGTCGAGTTTACGGATGGTCTACATCAGTGGTTCCGAACAGGTGGCGAGCTATGCCAGAAGGGTCCGCAAGAAGCTATTAGAATAAATAATATATTTAATATATTTCGTATGATAAAATATTTTTGTTTTGGCCGCTCAATACTTTTTCAATAATGAATATGTCAATGTTTTTTCTTAGTACCAAAAATAGAAAACGTATAAAAAGACTCTTAATTTGGCTTTTTTAGGTACTTGATACGGTGATATCAGAAGGTACCACATTCATGAGCGGGTCCTTGAGAAAATTTTGTTGGGAACCAATGGTCTAGATCATTCTGAGGTACCCGATGCGAGTGAGGAGAGGCGGGAATTTAATGAGTTGGTAAAGGATCCTTTTGGGGGAGGATAAGCGGATGCGGAAAGCATCACGTTCGAGAATCTGCAGGGACTTGGAGAACTTTGGGGGACCGCGGTTGTCCCTTGGGACCGTGTTTCATTACCGCTAGCGCCCCGCAGTTCGCCAGAGACGTGGCTCCATCCTCGTCTCAATTCCTCCTCCGGTGACGCAATCTCAACATGCAGCATCTCTGCCGTGGTCCACTGCCGGTGTGACGTTATCTATGACGACGGCACCGCAGAATGCATCGGCGAAGGTCGGTCAAGAGTACATATCATCTAAGAGTACACATTTTAAGTTTTAATGTGTTAGCTGCACTTTGTGACAAGCTCTCACTGGCTAGCCTCTGTAGTAGGGTAGTGGTCGTAAAAATTTTCTGCTCAAGAACCAATACCGACACTGTGGGACGTCGCCTTGGGCCCAATATGGAACGACCTCACAGGGGTTTCAAAAAGGGCTTTACAACTTTAAAAATTCATATAATTTTATCGATAGAAGACACAGAGCTGGGTTTAGTGTTAATTTGTAGGGAAACACATCAAGTTTTCTTACCTTAAACTAAAGATGTTGTATGTTGCTTCCATTGGTTATCCTGCTCACTTCCCATCGGAAGTCAATTTCTTCCCAAACTCGCTGTAGTATTGCAGGTGTAAATTGCTCAGTGGTGGCGTAAATTCTTGCTCTAAGTTGAGGTACAGAAGCCGGCACAGGAAGTAGAAGCACGATATCCTTGATGGACCCCCATGAAAAAAAAATCGAGTTGTGTTAATCTCTGGTATCAAAAATTGTTGTGACATTTCCAAGTACACTATCCCGTTGAGGGTTCTCTCAGGGAAAAAAGAAAGGGGCTGTAAACTTTGTTATTGCTCAATGCAAAAAAAAAGAAAAAGTTCAGTTCAGGGCTATCGCAAACACGTTGCAATGTTTGATGCAGATTTGTAGGCCTATTAGGAGGATCTTCAGCGTACTAGGTGCGGAAATTACGCTGAACTGTTGCTGGCAACTTTGATTCTTCAAACCAAAACACACAGCTAGCACGCTAGCGCCCAGTGAAGGCAGGCATCTTTAACGCAACTGTCGCTAGCGCTCCTTACGGTGTGATTCGACACTAGCTGACTACACGAGACGAAACGTGATAATTTCCCTACAAATTGATACTACAATCAACTCTGCAGGTACTATGAATTGATTTATATGAATTTTCAAAGTTGTGAAGTCCTTTTGAAAACACCCTGTATGATCAATTAGTAACGCACATAAATTAGACTTCGGTGCCCGCTGCCCCCCAAGGACCAGTCATTAAGTCGGCACAATTCGGAACACTTCGTGTCAGGTGTTCTTGGTTTCAGACTGCTGCCACCCTCAGCTGCCACGAAGCTGTGATACAATAATTGCCTGACGATGTGTTGTTGCGCTGTCAGTGTGAGCGGATGACAGTACCAGTAATTTTACTTACATTTAAATGTTTTTAGTACTAAGAGACGCAATAATAAATGTTTAATACATTGTTTTGAATGTCAATGGTCTTTTACTCATTGCACTTTATTACAACAGTTTTAATTTAAATTCGAATTTCTTGCTACAAGTATGTACCGAATTTGAAAAATGACGGTATCTGTCCTGTGAATTCATGTCACTCCGTTTTGCGCATATGAAGAATCACCACTGGAAGACAAACAAGAGAACATAATAATATAATATAATATAATATAATATAATATAATATAATATAATATAATATAATATAATATAATATAATAACATAAAAAAGGGGGAAGGTTTATCTGCTTAGCAAGAGTAATAGGAGGCGGATTTCAGACCACCTAACAGATCACAACGAATATTTCTGTTCCGACACTGACAATGTTGAGTGTTTATGGAAAAAGTTCACGGCAATCGTACAATGCGATGTAGACAAGTACGTGCCGAGTAAACCTATGAGGGACGGGAAAAACTCACCGTGTTTCAACAACAAAGTTAGGAAACTACTGCGAAGCAAAGAGAGCTTCGCTGCAAATTTAAACGCAGCCAAAACCTCTCAGACAAACAGAAGCTAAACGATGTCAAAGTTAGCGTAAGGAGGGCTATGCCTGAAGCGTTCAGAGAATTCGAAAGTAAAATTCTATGTACCGACTTGACAGAAAATCCTAGGAAGTTCTGGTCTTGCGTAAAATCAGTCAGTGGCTCGAAACAGCATATCCAGACACTCTGGGATGATGATGGCATTAAAACAGAGGATAACACGCGTAAAGCTGAAATACTAAACACCTTTTTCCAAAGCTGTTTCACAGAGGAAAACCGCACTGCAGTTCCTTCTCTAAATCCTCGCTCGACAAAAAATGGCTGACATCGAAATAAGTGTCCAAGGAATAGAGAAGCAACTGGAATCACTCAACAGAGGACAGTCCATTGGACCTGAAGGGATACCAATTCGATTCTACACAGAGTACGCGAAAGAACTTGCAGCCCTTCTAACAGCCGTGTACCGCAAGTCTCTAGAGGAATGGAAGGTTCCAAATGATTTGAAAAGAGCACAGGTAGTCCCAGTCTTCAAGAATGGTCGTCGAGCAGATGCGCAAAACTATAGACCTATATCTCTGACGTCGATCTGTTGTAGAATTTTAGAACATGTTTTTTGCTCGCGTATCATGTAGTTTCTGGAAACCCAGAATCTACTCTGTAGGAATCAACATGGATTCCGGAAATAGCGATCGTGTGAGACCTTACTCGTTTTATTTGTTCATGAGACCCAGAAAATATTAGATAGAGGCTCCCAGGTATATGCCATTTTCCTTGACTTCCGGAAGGCGTTCGATACAGTTGCGCACTGTCACCTGATAAACAAAGTAAGAGCCTACGGAACATCAGACTAGCTGTGTAGCTGGATTGAAGAGTTTTTAGCAAACAGAACACAGCATGCTGTTCTCAAAGGAGAGACGTCTACAGACGTTAAAGTAACCTCTGGCGTGGAACAGGGGAGTGTTATGGGACAATTGCTTTTCACAATATATATAAACGACCCAGTAGATAGTGTCGGAAGTTCCATGCGGCTTTTCGCGAATGATGTTGTAGTATACAGAGAAGTTGCAGCATTAGAAAATTGCAGCGAAATGCAGGAAGATCTGCAGCGGATAGGCACTTGGTGCAGGGAGTGGCAACTGACCCTTAACATACACAAATGTAACGTATTGCGAATACATAGAAAGAAGGATCCTTTATTGTATGATTATATGATAGTGGAACAAACACTGGTAGCAGTTACTTCTGTAAAATATCTGGGAGTATGCGTGCGGAACGATTTGAATTGGAATGATCATATAAAATTAATTGTTGGTAAGGCGGGTACCAGGTTGAGATTCATTGGGAGAGTCCTTAGAAAATGTAGTCCATTAACAAAGGAGGTGGCTTACAAAACTCTCGTTCGACCTATACTTGATTATTGCTCATCAGTGTGGGATCCGTAGTAGGTCGGGTTGACGGAGGAGATAGAGAAGATCCAAAGAACAGCAGCGTGTTTCGTCACAGGGTTATTTGGCAAGCGTGATAGAGTTACGGAGATGATTAGCAAACTCAATTGGCAGACTCTGCAATAGAGGCGCTGTGCATCGCGGTGTAGCTTGCTGTCCAGGTTTCGAGAGGGTGCATTTCTGGATGAGGTATCGAATATATTGCTTTCCTCTACTTATACCTCCAGAGGAGATCACGAATGTAAAATTAGAGAGATTCGAGCGCGCACGGAGGCTTTCCGGCAGTCGTTCTTCTCGCGAACCATACGCGACTGGAACAGGAAAGGAAGGTAATGACAGAGGCACGTAATATGCCCTCCGCCACACAACGTTGCATAGCTTGTGGAGTATAAATGTAGATGAACATTCCCCTCCTGCCCCTCTTCCCCCCCTCCCCGGCCCTTCACGCCAAAACGACGGATCTATCTGCTTCCTCGTCCTGCTTCGCCTCTGAGGTGATCGGGACAATATTTTATGCATTTACTATGATTTCTCTTGTATATTTTTGATTCGACGAAGAAGACAGGTACAGCCAACATTAGCACGTCGTACTTTCCCTGTTTCTGATTCAAAAAAGCTCTTTTCCAGAAGCTTTATTTAAAATTGAACTCGTTAGAATATTATTATTATTATTATTTTTACTGAGCAGGAAAAGTAGACTCTGAAGAAGGTTTTGCAGTTAGTTGGTAGATAGCGGTTATTTATAACGGTTATAAATAACTTCCAAAAATAATTTATTCATACTAACAAATGCACCAACACGATCCCATCTCATCTGCTATGGGTTACTGTAGATGCCGTTATCAAAAGTGGTTGAAATGGCTCTAAGCACTATGGGACTTAACATCTGAAGTCATCAGTCCCCTAGACTTAGAACTACTAAAACCTAACTAACCGAAGGACATCACACACATCCATGCCCGAGACAGGATTCGAACCCGCGACCGTAGCAGCAGCGCGGTCCCGGACTGAAGCGCCTAGAACCGCTCGACCACAGCGGACGACGATGCCGTTTTCACTGTAGCAGTCACTACTTATGCTTTTTACATAAAACAAACTTTACTAACATTCTACATCTGTATTCTTCTTATCTAGATATCTGCAGCCCATTGTCGACAGAGATCTCCGAATTGTAGTGTGTAACATGGCGGTGTGTAACGTAACTATGTCGGCGCTTGAGAAACAGCATACTGTAATCTAGTTTCGAATTCGGTGAGTTTGTCCAAAAATGGAGCATTCCCTCTCCTTCATTATGACAATGGCAGACCAAACACCAGCGCTGCGACATCTGCAACAATCGGAAGTCTTGGGTCCATTGTCATCGATTGTCGTGCATACAGTACCTACTTGGCCCTATCCGTTTTTCACTAGTTTAGAAAACTCAAAGAACGCCTTCTAGGAGTTCACTTTGCCAGTGATGAAGAGGTGTACGCAGAGGCTCCTTCAACGAAGGCAAACATTGTGTAGCAGTGGTCGTCAAGCTTCTTTGTTCAAGAGCCAGTACTGTCATTGTGGTGAGGTACATCAGACCACATATGTACTGATCACGATTCGTTGGCAAGGTACATGATTCAGTATGTTATGAACCATCAGCAGCAAGGGCTCGATAAGTTATCCGTCGGTCCCCAAGTTGTTGTTGTTGTTGTGGTCTTCAGTCCAGAGACAGGTTTGATGCAGCTCTGCATGGTACTCTATCATGTGCAAATTTCTTCATATCCCAGTACTTACTGCAACCTACATCCTTCTGACTCTGCTTTGTGTATCCATCTCTTGGTCTCCCTCTACGATTTTTACCATCCTCGCTGCCCTCCAATACTAAACTGGTGATCCCTTAATGCTCCAGAACTTGTCCTATCAACCGATCCGTTCTTCTAGTCAAGTTGTGCCATAAATTTATCGTCTCCCCAATTCTATTCAATACCTCCTCATTAGTTATGTGATCTACCCATCTAATCTCCAGCATTCTTCTGTAGCACCACATTTCGAAAGCTTCTGTTCTCTTCTTGTCTAAACTATTTATCGTCTACGTTTCACTTCCATACATGGCTACACTCCATACAAATACTTTCAGAAACGACTTCCTGACACTTAAATCTACATTCGATGTTAACAAATTTCCCTTGTCCAGAAACGCGTTTCTTGCCATTGCCAGTATTCATTTTATATCCTCTCTACTTCGACCATCATCAGTTATTTTGCTCCCCAAACAGCAAAACTCCTTTACTACTTTAAGTGTCTCATTTCCTAATCTAATTCCCTCATCATCACCCGATTTAATTCGATTACATTCCATTATCCCCGTTTTGCTTTTGTTGATGTTCATCTTATATCCTCCTTTCAAGACACTGCCCATTCCGTTCAACTGCTCTTACAGATCCTTTGCTGTCTCTGACAGAATTACAGTGTCATTGGCGAAGCTCAAAGTTTTTATTTCTTCTCCATGGATTTTAATTCGTACTCCGAATTTTTCTTTTGTTTCCTTTAGTGCTTGCTCAATATACAGATTGAATAACATCGGGGATAAGCTACAATCATGTCTCACTCCCTTCCCAACCATTGCTTCCCTTACCCAATTACTGATCGTTAAAACTGTGCACCTTTCATAACAATTCGTGCCAACTGTTCTCTTTGTTTCATTTTTCTGCTATCCTCAATGAGCTCAAAGTTGCCTTACAGAGTGTTGCTCATTCTGCATGACTTGATTATTAATTTATTAATAACAGTAATTCTGCTTATATTTAAATGCATTTTGCTATATAAGACATGACCACAAATGTTTCCTAAATGTTTTGACTGTCATTTTCCTTCTACTCATTGCACTGTATTACAACATCCTTAATTTAATTTCAAAGCCCTGGCTACAAAGAAATACCACATTTCAAGACGACCGTCTCTGTAATCCGCACTCACGCATCCACGTTACTTCCATGTCAAAGTTTATGTCATAGCAGGTGATCGGAACGAGTCGCGCAATCCCCTGAGTTGTAGTGCTCTAAGATAAACAATAAAACATTCCCACTGTCACATCCTCTAACCCCGAAGTGGTTGAGATTCTTGCTCTTCTGCTGCTGAGATGAGCAACCAAATTTACTTAGAAGATGACCATATATACTAACAGCAGTTAAAATTGAGAAATTCTTTTGTCACTGTAAATAATTTTGTTATTTACTGACAAGAAGAAGCCACAACGTTGAACTCACAGATTTACTTCAAATTTTCTACACGTTTAGTAGGCCATTAAAACAACATAATGCGCTCTTAGTAAGATTCACTACTCTGGCAATTCGGAGAAAATTGGAAGAGAAATTTTACGAATCTGTTATATGGCTTATACACTACTGGAAATTGAAATAAGAACACCGTGAATTCATTGTCCCAGGAAGGGGAAACTTTATTGACACATTCCTGGGGTCAGATACATCACATGATCACACTGACAGAACCACAGGCACATAGACACAGGCAATAGAGCATGCACAATGTCGGCACTAGTATAGTGTACATCCACCTTTCGCAGCAATGCAGGCTGCTATTCTCCCATGAGACGATCGTAGAGATGCTGGATGTAGTCCTGTGGAACGGCTTGCCATGCCATTTCCACCTGGCGCCTCAGTTGGACCAGCGTTCGTGCTGGACGTGCAGACCGCGTGAGACGACGCTTCATCCAGTCCCAAACATGCTCAATGGGGGACAGATCCGGAGATCTTGCTGGCCAGGGTAGTTGAATTACACCTTCTAGATCACGTTGGGTGGCACGGGATACATGCGGACGTGCATTGTCCTGTTGGAACAGCAAGTTCCCTTGCCGGTCTAGGAATGGTAGAACGATGGGTTCGATGACGGTTTGGATGTACCGTGCACTATTCAGTGTCCCCTCGACGATCACCAGAGGTGTACGGCCAGTGTAGGAGATCGCTCCCCACACCATGATGCCGGGTGTTGGCCCTGTGTGCCTCGGTCGTATGCAGTCCCGATTGTGGCGCTCACCTGCACGGCGTCAAACACGCATACGACCATCATTGGCACCAAGGCAGAAGCGACTCTCATCGCTGAAGACGACACGTCTCCATTCGTCCCTCCATTCACGACGGTCGCGACACCACTGGAGGCGGGCTGCACGATGTTGGGGCGTGAGCGGAAGACGGCCTACGGTGTGCGGGACCGTAGCCCAGCTTCATGGAGACGGTTGCGAATGGTCCTCGCCGATACCTCAGGAGCAACAGTGTCCCTAATTTGCTGGGAAGTGGCGGTGCGGTCCCCTACGGCACTGCGTAGGATCCTACGGTCTTGGCGTGTATCCGTGCGTCGCTGCGGTCCGGTCCCAGGTCGACGGGCACATGCACCTTCCGCCGACCACTGGCGACAACATCGGTGTACTGTGGAGACCTCACGCCCCACGTGTTGAGCAATTCGGCGGTACGTCCACCCGGCCTCCCGCATGCCCACTATACCGCCTCGCTCAAAGTCCGTCAACTGCACATACGGTTCACGTCCACGCTGTCGCGGCATGCTACTACTGTTAAAGACTGCGATGGAGCTCCGTATGCCACGGCAAACTGGCTGACACTGACGGCGGCGGTGCACAAATGCTGCGCAGCTAGCGCCATTCGACGGCCAACAGCGCGGTTCCTGCCGTGTCCGCTGTGCTGTGCGTGAGATCATTGCTTGTACAGCCCTCTCGCAGTGTCCGGAGCAAGTATGGTGGGTCTGACACACCGGTGTCAATGTGTTCTTTTTTCCATTTCCAGGAGTGTATATCTGTGTGCAGGGGTGAGACGTTACAATTCGTGGAGATCAAGTGATTTAGCGTTCGAGCTTTGTAAGAGAAACATGCATGAGCCGACGGTTTGGTTCCCGACCAAAGTTAGTTATTAATCTACTTGTTTCATTACTGGTAATATTATTTAATTTATATGACGTTTGAGAGGTCATACAATGAAAAAAACCACATGTATTTGCATGAAGTTTCAATTTATGTTTCCACATCTGTATGACAAGTACCATACTGCAACGTGTGATGTCTAGAGCACACCCGATGAGTAGCTGTACATTACTCTTGTGGCCCGGCACATTATGACTTACGGTATTACTGATTGTGAGTTATGTCATTTGCGTCATTGTTTATTGAGGTTTCACTTGGGCTTTTCAAGCCTGTCCATTGTTTTTGAAAATTTAATTTACGATTTGAATAGTCAAATAACGTATGAAATTCACTACAACTTCATGAAAATGCACGTGGGTTTCTTTTCATTATATTACCTCTCAAATGTCATATAAATCAAATAATGTGACCAGTGATGAAAAAGTTATAGATCGAAAAATAAGCGTTAGCGGAATTCGAACTGCCGCCTCGTCTACGAATCTCTTCTATAGCACGAACGTCAACTATTTGACCACGATGACCAATGACGGCAGGTACCTTCTTACAGATACACCAGTTATATAATAGTCACGTAAAACTTCTCTTGTGATTACCCCGGAATTGCCAGAGTAGTGCACTTAACTACTTGTGCATTATGTTGTTTAAACGGCGTACTAAGGGATACAAAATATGAAGTATATCCATGATCCCAACGTCGCTGCCTTCCCTTGTGTTAGAAAACTACCCTCTTAAGAAGCTGTTAGTGTTAGTTCACTTTCTAGATTCTACCGTTGGTTGCTAAATAAATGTTTTATTAAATACGGCTGAGAACCGCGGGCCGTAAGATTATTTGATTCAGTTTGGCGAACAATGTTACACAGTCTGGTATCTAATCGGTAGACATGTATTCGTCGCGAGGCGACTATGGTGAGAAATAAATTTGTAGGCACGAAGCAAAAAGATGGAGAATTTTTATAACGTTTGTTTTATTTTGAATGCTTTAAGAGTTTCCACATTAAAAATTTCAGAGGCATTTCACTTCAGCACGTCCTCGTAGTAACTCACAGAATTGCCTGCTGAATTGTGTCATACTGTCAAGATGAGCTGACTATGTATGTGTAGCAACCCTGAGCTAGGTTTACAGAACCTTCCAGTTAATGACGGTTCAGACGTTATCGGCGTTTCCCATAAGATGAGGATCGTGACTTAATGTGAAATGTGGTTACCTGGGCTACTTCGGAAAGTTAATTTCAAAAGTACGGTGCAAATTGAACTGCGCTATTCCTGTAGGCAGAGTTCGAAGCTTAAGCTCTGCCGTTCTGTATAGTGAAATACAATGCAAGTAATAGTGGGAACGAATAGGAGAGTTGTTTATTCCTGCACAAGGTTTACGTTTCAGAAAAACTAAGAGCAGGATGATAAAAGTTTGATGAAGTTTTTAAAAACTGGATTGAGGTTTTCCTTTGCAACAAAGTGTGCGCCGATATGAAACTTCCTGAAAGATTAAAACTCGAACTCGGGACCTGTGCCTTTCGTAGTCAAATGCTCTACCGACTTTTTGAAATGGAATTCGTTCAAATTATTTTAAAAATATGGAAAGATGTAGTTTTCTTGGGAACTGGAAGCAGATTATGAAAAACATCTTTATTCGTACGAGCATATATGCAAAGTACTGACCGCCGTTCCGACGCAACCAACGTTAGATACTAGACTCAAACAAGGCGTGCAAAAGTTCTGACTAATATGGTGTGGGGGAATGAAAAAATTTGATAATAACATAAGAGGTAGACAGAAAGGGAAGGAGGCGTGCTGCACGGTAAGATTTGCAGGTCCCGCTCGGCAGATGGGACTTGGGGGCAGGGTGAGCCCCGGTCAACATGCGAGGCCTGACCACGGTGTCTCCGGCACCACTACCGGGCACAAGTGCACGAAAGAGGGAGGCAGCCGAGGAAGAGGGGACAGTAGAGTTGGGGTAATGACCGGTTTGGTCTGGTGTAGTGCAGAAGAGACAGGGGGTGCGTCTCCATGCGCCCACCCTATGTGGGGTACGACGTAGAGATGTAGCGCGGTGATTCTCAGGGGCGGGACGATGGGAGGGGTGACGGGTGGGGGGTGGGGGGGAGGCGTGGGGAGTCCCGACACCATGTGGCACCATCCAGCTGAGCGCTACCTGAGCACGGCTCACGATCTGTCATAATTTTACTCCCGGCAGTACCTCGTCTGCCGGGCTCTACTCTTGGTCTAGCACACAGTTTCAATCTGCCAGGCAGCTTTTTAAAAATTGCTCTCGAAATTCTTCGAGTTGATGATGTTTAAAATCTAGACAGACCAACTGTCTCTGCGTATGTTGCCTTTTTTTCAGGCTTTAGACCTCTCTCTCATAGTGTCGACCTGCAAACAGGATTGTTGGTATACCTTGCGTACTCTCACTCAGTTCTGCCATGTGACGTAAATTTCGGAATTTATGCAGCTAACGAAAGAAAGCATTTCTTCCTCAGAAGGAATCACAATATTATGTAAAGTTGATAACGGAACTTCTTGCAGGGACCTCGTCAGAGACAAAGGAATTCTTATACTCACATTTATTCCCTAATGCAGGGCTGGACCAGAGTGCCAAACCACAAGCAGGTCGGATATGTGGACCGAGCCTCGGCGTTTCTCGGCTTTGCTCGTTCCAAAAACATCATGTCAATTTGCCTGCGCCGGCTGGAGTGGCCCAGCGGTTCTAGGCGTTACAGTCTGGAACCGCGCGACCGCTACGGTCGCACATTCGAATCCTGCCTCGGGCATGGATGTGTGTGATCTCCTTAGGTTAGTTAGGTTTAAGTAGTTCTAAGTTCTAGGGGACTGATGACCTCAGAAGTTAAGTCCCATAGTGCTCAGAGCCATCTGAACCAATTTGCCTGCATTTCATTATCACGTCATCATAACCACATAATGTAATCATTATTCAACCTGCCTGTATTCATTTATATTTCCACACTATTCGAGTTTATTTGACTTGCCTATTCGCATGTTTCTATTTTTCTGTGCTCATTACGTTCTTATTTCTAGGTGCACCTGCTATATTCTCGATTAGCTGTCTCCCTATGCCCATTTCTCATAATTCTGTTATGTCATGACATTTACCTCATTTATAACCTGTAAAAGTAAACGCCTATCCTAGGTGAGCTCTCATAAAACCATAGGCGCATGCTACACATATATCCACAAAAATAGTTCATCAGAAAAGAAATGCACGCAAATTCATTATCGTGCACATATAAACATGACAAATATTTCATCACAAAGGCAGTGCAGCAAAGTATCTTATCCTACACATAAGCAGCAAAAAATCATTTTGGGAAATCAGTAAATAAAATGAAGTATACATTCTTAGCCTAATAAAAATCATACACCAAAGTTTCGTCATAGAAGCAATGGAGTAACTAAAGCTAAATATGTCATCATAAAAATGCACAATACAAGTTTCATCAGAAAATGCCAATAAGATATCAGTTTCAGAAGTTTGTTGATGCACCCGTTATTGTGTAATGGATGAGTTCAAAGGAGGCAAAGCTATGTTAAGCAATAGTCATATTAGGGAACAAGATTATGAACATTTCACAATACTAACCTCAGTGCTAACCTAAGTCACAGGAAGAAAATTAATTAATAAGTATAAGGTACAATGAAAATGAATGTTCCCAAAATAAGCTTCAATAAGGTAATATACTATTTTAAATGTTTTATACGACAGCTCTGTTTCAGCTTATTGCCATTATCAAGTTACCTGTGAAAATAACATTTCTAAGATGGGCTATACGTCAGTTGCCGATGCTTCATGTTTAGCACTGCTTTGGTACCAACGTCTAGTTGGATGTGACTACAACATTGCATATGTAGTAAATTTTTTCTGTCTTGTCTTGGTAAGTATCTTACTTTCTCTAGTTACGAACGTAATATATGTTTTTGTCAGATATTTTGACAGTTCGATTTCCGCAGCTCTTTTCCTACGATGCTATATGTTTACAAATTATATACAGCTTACCACAGATGATGTTACATTTCGTTGTTCTTATTTTCCTTCAAATTTTATTTATGGTCTGTGTAAGTTTTGTTTCCCACATGACCATTTCTTTTCATATTCTATTCTATGAGTAAAGTTTTCGAGACAGTATTTAAGTAAAAAATCTGTATGTTCATTTAGAATTTCGTGTGGATATTTCCTTGAGTGATCATAAATTTCCAGTTCTTCGAGAATGTTCATATTTGTGAGAACATTCATTTTCATTATGTCTTATACTGATGTATACTGTGCTGCGAGCCCAATGGAACGGAAAATAATTAATAAGTGATAAATTGCGAAAAAGAAAAAAGCGTTATGAATTATTATTATACTCAGTTTACCCAAAAATACATCTATTTTTTGCATGGCCTTGTAAGTCGTATTTCTCATGGCTCCTTAGCGTCATCACAAATAATATGTCATTGAACGGTGGATCCTATTTGCAACTGTATCTCATAAATCTGGAATATATGCAGAATAGCCAAATTTGTTTTAATATATTTGTATATCATTATGCCTGTAATGACTTAACCTGAAGACAAATAATGTGTATTTAGTCAAAAAAGAAAAAGGGGTGGACTTCAACAGGATTATGCTCTCATGTGTCATATTCAGTAAAATTTAAAAAAAAGTTGATCACAAAACATAGGTCATCAATATGTCAGAATTATATGCCACACCAGTTGTATATGATGACCCAATAACCCTTATATAAAAATAATTGTGTTGTCTTTTGCCTTCTGGTGTTACTTACCATTTCAGATTTCTGTTGCGCTACTAATCACATAACTGTTCATCACCCTCCTTTCACTACAGGCAAGCTGATGATATATATCCATGCAAAGAAAAAATCAATTCAACAAAAACAGGGTCCTTAATAAGTACCCTAAGCATTACCTTCTCATTCCTCATAATACATCATAATTTTAACCATTGCACCTTCCTCTCATATTATCATCATTATCCTCACAATAATCATCATTAATAATCTCTAATACTTTCTACATATTTATTTCTCCTGTATCATGATCATATTAACTTCATATCTCGTAACATTCTCAAACTTCGTAAATAATAAGTAGTAAATACACCTTGTTCTGTTGCATTAATCAAGCCTTACACGAGAAACACCTCAGTTACATTTCATAAATAGCACTACTGAGCAAACAAACCTTCATTACTGTACAACCGATCATGAAAAGAGAATCTGCACAAAAATACGTATTATCTTGAACACTGATAATTTCTCAGGCAACACAATCTTACCTTTAACAACTTGTAATTATTCCTCGAACTAGTAGAAAAACTTTCATATTCTTGTAATTCATCAATACCACTATTATTTTCAAAACTGACTTTCCATTTGGACAACACAACTATAATCTGAGCAATCTGTCTGTCTGATAAAAACTGTTATTGAATCTTCCATGTTATAAGTCATGACTGTTGTTGCTGTATGTAAAAATGAATGTGTTCAAAGTTGTATACTTGTTTCGCCAATGTGTGTTTCACTTCCAAAAATTTCGTATAAGCAAATGTTTAGTCAGAGTACAACTCCTGTTCTACTTTTTATGGTTGGCAGTTTAACTTTGTGCATGGGACGATCAAGAAGCTGTTTTTAAACGAGTCACTAAATGCATGTAATCGAAGTTTTTAATTTTGTCAGAATCGGATTATACTTTGTCGGAAATATGAGAGATTCTTAATCATAGCTCACAAGTCACTAAAATTACGTTAGGACAGTGGAAGAAAATAGGAGGCCACCTAGATTATATGGCCTCCCTTAGGTTCAAAAGGAGGCTGTCCCATTGAGGCCTATTGTTTCTAATATTGGTGCTCCGACATATCATGTAGCTAAACATCTTGCTAGTTTGTTGAGCCCACTAGTAGGTAGGTGTGAACACCATATTAAGAACTCTGTAGATTTCTTACGACGATTGCAGGGATTGCGTTTGAATGACTCTGATGTTTTAGTCAGTTTTGATGTGGTTTCTCTTTTCACTCGCGTTCCTCTCTCTGATTCATTGCAGCTAATTGAGGTTAAGTTTGGTGTCGAGTTAACAAATTTGTTTCGACATGTGCTGACTTCCACTTACTTTTTATTCAATGGTCAGTACTACGAACAGACTGATGGAGTTGCAATGGGAAGCCCGTTGTCACCTATTGTGGCCAATTTGTTTATGGAGGACTTTGAGGAAAGTGCATTGGAGTCAGCGAACTTGTAACCTGCGTGTTTTTTTCAGATATGTAGACGATACTTTTGTTGTTTGGCCTCATGGTAGTGAGAATTTAAACCGGTTTTTGGAACATCTGAATTCAATCCACCCGAATATTCAGTTCACTATGGAGGCGGAAAAAAATGGATGCCTTCCCTTCCTTGATATGTTGGTCAAAAGGAAGACTCATGGTACGTTGGGACATTATGTTTATAAGAAACCTACTCACTTTGACTTGTCTCTGCGAGCTGATAGTTGTCACCATCCAGGTCAGCGCGAAGGAGTAATTCGCACCCTGGTCCACAGGGCCCACGTTATTTCAGACCCTGAAAGTTTGGCAGCTCAGCTACCACATCTCGAAGTCACCTTTCGTCAGAATGGTTATAGTGAGAGGCAGATCAAACGTGCGTAGGGCTATCAGCCTTCTGTGCAACGAGTGAGCGATGATAGCAACGAAGTGGCACCTAAGTCTACAGCCTTTTTGCCTTACGCAGGAAGCATTTCCGACAGGATTGGCCGTATTTTGCGGAAATATGATGTGAAATGTGTTTTTAGACCACCTTCTAAGATTAAGGCCCTGTTGGCGTCCGTAAAAGATGATCTTGGTTTGCGTAAGGCTGGGGTCTACCGTATTCCTTGCAGTTGAGGCATGTCATATATTGGTCAGACAATTAGGACCGTGGAAGACCGGTGTACTGAACATAAGCGTCACACACGCTTACTACAGCCAAGCAAATCCGCTATTGCAGGACATTGCGTTGATACCAGTCATCCTATGGAATACAACAACACAGAGATTCTCGCTTGCACGTCCAGATATTGGGATAGTGATATTAAGGAAGCTGTTGAAATCAGGCTATCAAGCAACCTTATTAACAGAGATGGTGGAGTTTGTTTAAATGCTGCTTGGAATCCGGCTCTGTCTCTCATCAAAAAACAGAGGGACAGAATTAGTGCTGCCTCAGTTGTTGATTAATAGTAACTATCGATATTTCTGATGTGGTTATCTTTGGTTGTGTTGACACTTGTTCTGTGTGTGGTGTCTTCCTTGTTTCTCCTCTGTGAACCGAGGTATTAAATTTGCTTGCACATTTCTTCTTCCTTGCATTTGTGCCTTGAGAATCGCAGGGTGTGCTCCTGTCGAAATATCGGTGGTGTTCGAAGATGTTACTCAGCAGCAAACCCGTAAGTTATTTGAACATTCAATTCTCCGGGAAAAGTGAAGGTCTCACGATGTTCAATTTTGTTATTGTGCATATTTGTTTCACTGCTTAAACTCGTGTCAGCTAATTTTTTGTTAGTAGTTCCTTTGTGTTGTATAGCTTTAGAATTATTTTGATCAGTTTCAAGACTGCACATCCTGGCCTTGTGCCTTGAAAGTGATTTTGTGTTTTGTCTACTTTCTGTAATTGTTCTGTATTTTGTTTAAGTCTGTCTTTCAAGGTTTTATTTGTGCTTTGTAGCAGCTGCTGTTTTCGATCTAGTAGCACTTCGAAGTACTATGTTTCTAAACCATAATACTGAAATACAAAAACTGTAACACCCCGCCACGTGAGAATAGCCAAGCGGTCTAAAGCACTGGAGTCATGGCCTGTGTGGCTGGTCCCAGCGGAGGTTCGAGTCCTCACTCGGGCATGGGTCTATGTGTTTGTCCTTAGGATAATTTAGGTTAGGTAGTGTATAAGCTTAGGGACTGATGACCTTCGCAGTTAAGTCCCATAAGATTTAACACACATTTGAAAATTTTTTTGTACCACCCCACCTGTCACTTATCTGGTTTTGGCATGTGTTCACCCCAGCTAATTAAGTAACAGATCAACAGAGAGTGCAAAGCTGTCGCAATATCGGATAACACAAAGAAAGTAATAAGGCCCTGTGACTCCTGATTGAACTGCGGTGGCAGTGTTGACATTAATTGATTCAGAATTGATCCCTTTTAATTACAAAGGGGTGCACATTGATGTTATATTCAGCTATTGAACAACAGATGCAAATGTTGAACATAAAATTAATTAAGAAAGTGACTTAGGATTTCAATTACTTGATTGAAAACAGATGCAATCGATTAGCACAAATTTATTTTAACTCACGAACTTCAGTCCTCACAGTACATGACTCTCCTGACAGGCAGTGGGAATAAATTGCGTTTTCATGGAGTAAAGCGCGATAGATCAGTATTATTTCCTATCGACTAACCCAGGCGTAATGCGAAGTACGAGATGAATTCTACAATACAAGGCCCATGAAACCCTAGTGGAAATCTCGCCGACGTGATCCAAGAAATTAATCAGTGGCCAGAGCGGGCGCAATATCACCGAATTCAACATGGCGGGGCAGCGTCGTTTTTGACTGTTGGTTAACCCTGTGTTGCGCATGCGAACAGTGTCGCGAAATAAAACTTTAAACTTCATGAAACGAAAAATTTGAAGTTAAGGAAATGAATGTGAATAACTGTCAAAAGAAACTAATGAAAACTGCATAACTAAAACTCAATACTAAAGTGCATTATGACCGTTGCATGATATGAAGTGCGGAAACAATCTGTTGCTACATGTGGTGAAAAGTGCAGTGAACACATGACAGAATTCAAAACTTTACTTTGAATCATGGCGGTGTGTTTTACTTTACAGAAAATCGTTCTTGAAAAATCAGATTCTGATTATTGAGAAAAAGACACCACACCATAAGAAGACTCTAACATTCACAGAATTCTCTTATAACGGAAATTAGAAACATACCTTTAACACTCCTTCAAAATCTTCTCCATCAGTATTAAGAACAAGAAATTGTTATAAATGAGTTTTTATCTCCATAGTAAAGTATTCCAAATAGTTTCTCCCAGATTCACAAATAACCGATGTCTTCCTCTAAGAAATTCAACTGCTCACCACTACGGCTCCAATAAGAAAGCTCCAACGCTGCACAACTGACTGAATAGCGAGTCAAACACAGATAAAACTAAATACAGTTAAGAATCTTACTCATTACTCATGCAGTGTCCTCATTCATATTAGAGAAAGCACAGTAAAGGTGAATTATTAACAATAGTAGAAAACATACGAGAATCTTACAATACAAGCTCTGTATTCATTATTTTGAATCGTTTCATGCAGCACGTAACCAATAAAACATTTTTACAAATATGATAGACGAGCGGTGAGATGAGGAGGAGGGGGGGAGGGGGGTTCTCGCGAACGACTCAGCATGCCTTGGTTTTGGGCAATATTCACTGGTGATATTATTGGTAGTGCGAATCCATTGTAGCTTGTCGCTGATTATCTCTGGCAGAGGGAATCCTAAAGTAGGCCTTGAGCAGCGTTGTTAGGTGCAGTAAGAGCGAGGCAGAGTGTGACCTCGGACGAGAGGTCATCACGGGTCTAGTTCCGGATATAGTGGGTTCGTCGACCGTTAGCTCTTTTTATGTCAAGCCATGGTGTAACTGGTGAAGTAGTTACGCTAATGAGTTGAGTACGGCGTCCTTCTATCCACGCTGCTGATTTGTGCGGCTTTGTTATTCCATGCTGTGCGGGACTGGGTGCTGGAAGCCGCGCTGGATATTTCCAGAAATATCAAATATCTACTACATTGTGCATTTACGGTCAGTATTTCCCAAGCTACCATATGCCCACCTCTATTTTCTGCTCTTGGTGACTTCCTGAAATATTTGTTTGAGTGTGATTATTTTAAATAAGGCTCTGCTGCTTTAGATAAATTGTATTTCTGACCAGGTAAATATTTGGCTGTATATGTAATTGCGCCTGTACTGGGGATTTCTCAGTACCACTGATTTTGTTTTTATTCCTTCATTTTATATGCTTGTAAGATCTAATTATTAAGTGCCGCCTCTTAAAGGTAATTGTCGTCACATGACTGGTTCATACAAGTTGTCTTTCCGTGCGGTTCGCCTAAATTACTATCAGATATTATTCTCTGGGCATTTATTAAGTTTTCCTGTATCACATTTTATTCAGCTAAATGGTTTAAGAGACATTACCTTCGCTGCTCTTTCGTCTTCCTGATGTTTTGTAAATTTGATGAAAGACATTTTTGAAATTTCATGGCATATTAAGAGGCCATGCGCTGACCAACTTGTTTGGCCTATGTTTCACCTAAGTGGTGTTTGCTAACAGTCCTATTTAGTCTTCTGAGTTTCGCGGCCGGTTTTTCAGCGGATGGTGGCTGCTGCGCTTGTTGCTATCACACATCACCTTGGTGTTTATTCGTCGCCTTTGAGGCGCGTCGACGATTGCCTTAGCACGCTGCCTACAAATAAATTTTAAGTAGTGGCTACATCACTTAATGTTGTGATTCATGGAATTTTATTTAAAGTTTTACTTAAAGTTGTACGTCTCCTTTGTGATATGCTTGTTTTCCCATGTTAGGAATTACGGAAAGCTTACGTTTTTCTAAACTTGCTTAAGCAGAAGGTACTATCTTGTTATTATGTTGCTTGAATATTTCCAAACCTTTAAGCATAATTACTGGTTTGAGCCTAAATTGGGATTGTCCACGTGTTGACAACCTTTATGTATTTTAGTGTTTTGGAACTTGATAAAAATTTCAGTAGATTTTATGCTGATTTTAGGGGTGTTTGCCTCCTGTGTGTTAAGGCCTTGTTTGATTAAAAAAGTTTGTTTTCCAAAAATCCTTTGATGGGCATAAGTGGCCATTTCTTAAATTATCTCAAAGATACCTTTGCCGTTGCCCTTTGAACAGCTTCTATTTTATAGGGAAAGAAGCTAATTTTTTTTAAAAAAACATTACTATTTTATATTTACTCTGTCACTATGTTTTGTGGCTTGTTGAGGTAAAATAATTTGTTAAAGCCGATTACTGCTGCAAGCATCTAACTGGCCTTACCCTGTCACTCATAATTATTTATATAGTTGAATAAACGTAACTATTCAGACCACAAATGACGCTGCTATTCCGGGTTCACCCTTCCATGCTTTTCCTATCCTACCCCGTCCTGTATTTAGCGATTCCAACAGAGTACAGAAGTCAGAAGATAAATAACTTTAACAAAGTAAATATTTTCCTCTAATTCGCTTCATATTCTTCAATTGAATAGATTTCTTGTGCTACGTGCTATCTAAAGTAGTCTGTGTTCTTCTCCAGGGTTCAAGGTATCTCCTTACCAAATTTCACAGAAATCGTTTTTAGTAGATTAGTAAATAATAAATTTATACGTCATGCATGATGCGGCCAATTTTTCATGCATCTCAGTGTTTATGACGTCATACATCCTGAACTATGTGTCATACAAGGATATAATTTTGCAGGTATATTTAGTGGTATATGCGAAGACTGTGCACAAAATGTGTCGCGAATACAGTTGATAGTAAAAAAGTAATGAGTTAAAACGTCAGGCCTGATACGATAGTTTTAGTGCATGAACAGTGAAAATGTAATAAGCCACAAATTGTATTCCTTTAATTGTTTTGTGGCGGTTATGAAAGGGAAATAGTTTCACAAATGTTTAAAATTAGGAGTGAAGTTTTTTTTGCAAATCAACAAGTGCTTTCGTTTTCAGATCCTGGTTGAGCAAAATCTGGGTATCGGCAAGTCGTGACCTATATTTCCTTTTCGCCCCCACCCCATCCTTTTGATAGGCAGGTGAAAATTCGCACAGCAGTTTTAGAGAAGCGACAAACACCGATTGTTACCCTGCTAACAAACTTTACTTCTTACTCGTATATATTGGATGAATGAATCGGTCGACTGGCTTCTTCCGAGAGAGACCAGAGAGTGGGACCTGTATGCCTGAGCCGTACCTAACCGAATACTGGTAACTGGAAATTAGCGAAAAATGCAGCGTGAGCCAAAGATACAGTGTCCCCTTCAAACACCGCTGAACTGCAGTTGGCAGCGACTGACGGTACACTTCCATCAACTACTTCTTGGGGAAGGCTCCAGCCGACACTGTGAACAGTCAAATGCTTTTACTTTGGAGACACGAGCGTATAGGAAGGTAATCTTTTTGTCTCCTGGTGTAGCTTGGAATAAGATACCAGTTGATTTCATTTCTTAACGTGTAGTGTTAAGAATGCAGTTCAACAGGTTGTATCGCGATTCAAAACAAATAATCCGAATAAAAAAATCATGACTATTATTTAATATATGTACTTCAACAACGTACTGTTAGAAAGAGCACATTCTCAACTCTTCCATAGTTTCCGCTTGGTAGCAGCAGTGTGCGCCCGCTTCAGTTCTAGTAAAAACAGTGTGGGGACAACAGAAAACGTTTTGTGTTCTACAGTTTGTGCAGTGCGGATCAGTAATACCTGTTCAGCGTGACTTTCGTACTAGGTATCATGTGGATCCTCCGACAGCACAGAGTATTAGAAGATGGCATGAACAATTCCGAAAAACAGGTTGTCTGTGTGAAAGCAAATTACCGGGCCATCTCCGAGTGTCTGACACAGAAGTCGAACGCATCCGCCATAGTTTCACAAGGAGTCCACAGAAATACGTTCTCCGTGCAGCTCGACAGCTGAACATACCCCCGATGTCCGATTTGCGTGTGTAGCGTCCACTTATACACACGAAATCCTACAAAACTCAGCTACTGAAAGCTCTTCGGGAAGGTGACAAACAACAACGTGTGTATATCTGTAGTTTCGTTCTTGGCAAGGTGGAGGATGGCAATTTTCTTCCACGCTTAGTGTCTGGTGACGAGGTAACATTCCATTTAAATGGGAAGGTCAACCCACATAATGCGAGAATATGGGGTACGGAACAACCGCATGAAGTTCCACAACATGATACGGGCTCTCCACAATTTAATGTGTTCTGTGCAGTTTCATTGTTGTTGTGGTCTTCAGTCCTGAGACTGGTTTGATGCAGCTCTCCATGCTACTCTATCCTGTGCAAGCTTCTTCATCTCCCAGTACTTATTGCAACCTACATCCTTCTGAATCTGCTTAGTGTATTCATCTCTTGGTCTCGCTCTATGATTTTTACCCTCCACTCTGCCCTCCAATGCTAAATTTGTGATCCTTTGATGCCTCAGAACATGTCCTACCAACCGGTCCCTTCTTCTCGTCAAGTTGTGCCACAAACTCCCCTTCTCCCCAATTCTATTCAATACCTCCTCATTAGTTGTGTGATCTACCCATCTAATCTTCAGCATTCTTCTGTAGCACCACATTTCGAAAGCTTCTATTATCTTCTTGTCTAAACTATTTATCGTCCATGTTTCACTTCGATACATGGCTACACTCCATACAAATACTTACAGAAACGACTTCCTGACACTTAAATCTATACTCGATGTTAACAAATTTCCCTTCTTCAGAAACGCGTTTCTTGCCATTGCCAGTATACATTTATATCCTCTCTACTTCGACCATCATCAGTTATTTTGCTCCCCAAACAGCAAAACTACTTTACTACTTTAAGTGTCTTATTTCCTAATCTAATTCCCTCATCATCACCCGATTTAATTCGATTACATTCCATTATCCCCGTTTTGCTTTTGTTGATGTTCATCTTATATCCTCCTTTCAAGACACTGCCCATTCCTTTCAACTGCTCTTCCAGATCCTTTGCTGCCTCTGACAGAATTAAAGTGTCATTGGCGAACCTCAGAGTTTTTATTTCTTCTTCATGGACTTTAATACCTACTCCGAATTTTTCTTTTGTTTCCTTTACTGCTTGCTCAATATACAGATTGAATAACATCGGGGAGATGCTACAACCCTGTCTCACTCCCTTCCCAACCGCTGCTTCCCTTTCATGTCCCTCGACTCTTATAACTACCATCTGGTTTCTGTACAAATTGTAAATAGCCTTTCGCTCCCTGTATTTTACCCCTGCCACCTTTAGAATTTGAATGAGTGTAGTCCAGTCAACATTGTCAAAAGCTTTCTATAAGTCTACAAATTCTAGAAAAGTGGGTTTGCCTTTCCTTAATCTTTCTTCTAAGATAAGTCTTAAGGTCAGTATTGCCTCACGTGTTCCAGTATTTCTACGGAATCCAAACTGATCTTCTCCAAGGTTAGCTTCTACTAGTTTTCCCATTCGTCTGTAAAGAATTCGTGTTAGTTTTCACATCTGTCAACACCCGCTTTCTTTGGGATTGGAATTATTATATTCTTCTTGAAGTCTGCGGGTATTTCGCCTGTCTCGTACATCTTGCTCACCAGATGGTAGAGTTTTGTCTGGACTGACTCTCTCAAGGCTGTCAGTAGTTCTAATGGAATGTTGTCTACGCCGCGGGCCTTGTTTCGACTCAGGTCTTTCAGTGTTCTATCAAACTCTTCAAGCAGTATCATATCTCCCATTTCATCTTCATCTACATCCACTTCCATTTCCATAATATTGTCTTTAAGTACATCACCCTTGTATAGACCCTCTATATAATCCTTCCACCTTTCTGCTTTTCCTTATTTGCTTAGAACTGGTCTTCCATCAAAGCGCTTGATATTCATGCAAGTGGTTCCTTTCTCCAAAAGTCTCTTTAATCTTCTAGTAGACAGTATCTATCTTACCCCTAGTGAGATAAGCCTCTACATCCTTACATTTGTCCTCTAGCCATCGCTGCTTAGCCATTTTGCACTACCTGTCGATGTCATTTTTGAGACGTCTGTATTCGTTTTTGCCTGCTTCATTTACTGCATTTTATATTTTCTCCTTTCATCAATTAAATCCAATATTTCTTGTGTTACCCAAGGATTTCTACTAGCCCTCGTCTTTTTAGCTATTTGATCCTCTGCTGACTTCACTACTTCATTCCTCAGAGCTATCCATTCTTCTTCTACTGTATTTCTTTCCTCCATTTGTGACAATTGTTCCCTTATGCTCTCCCTGAAACTCTGTACAACCTCTGGTTTCATCAGTTTGTCCAGATCTCCTTAAATTCCCACCTTTTTGCAGTTTATTCAGTTTTAATCTACAGCTCATAACCAATAGATTGTGGTCAGAGTCCACATCTGCCCCTGGAAATGTCTTACAATTTAAAACTTGGTTCCTAGATCTCTGTCTTACCATTATATAATCTATCTGATACCTTCAGTTACATTGGGAAAGGTGAATGGTTCATTTTTCTTAGCCGAGAACACTGTTACAAGAAGCACAGATCTCGATACGCTTGAGAACTTTCTTTTCTCACAGTTGGAGACTGATTCGAACGACGTCATTCACCAACAGGACACCACCACACTGGAATCTAGAAGTGTGGGAATTTTAAAATCAAAGGATTACTGAACGATGGATCCGTCGCACTGGAGCAAATGATTCAGCCTTACATTGCTGGCCTCCAAGGTCACCAGACCTGACTGATTATTTCTTGTGGGGTTTATAAAATACTCTGTTTATGTTCCTCTGTTACCAACAACAATGAATGAACTGAGATATCGCAGAACGGCAACTGTGGAAGCTGTAACTCAAGACATGCTCGCTGCATTGTGGCAACAGTCAGTACTGCATTGACATTGCCGTGCATCTCAAGGGGGGCAAACTGAACATCTATGAAAAGGAATGAAAAAAAAAGAACTTTCTGAGTTTCCCGCTCATCAAAAAACGAATCTCATTGTATATGTTTATTAGTTTCAGAAATATAGACGTGCCAAATCGAATGATCCTTTTTGATACACCCTGTATTTCTTGTTATAACTTGGCAGAACTTGCTTGAATTTTATGTGTAAGGCGCGGTTTAGTGTTGAAACCTGTGTCTGTGATGAGATGTTCCGATAGGATTCATATTTTGTGCCTTCTACGGATCGTTTCGCTTCCTGAACTAAATGTCGGTTTGTTTGGAAAGCCTACAGGGCTCCTGCTGACGACATTAGCGTTATTTTAACATGAAAAGCAGTGGGTTTTTATCTTGATTCTCTGTCCGCGCTCGTGTGACGAGGCTCCGCAGTCAATATAAATTGGTTTTGAGCCGGTTAAATGAAAAGACTATCGCATTTCAGCGACGGAAATTAGTTACTTCGCAGACCTCATTTCCTGTGTACTTAATCCACTTTAACGTTTCGTTTCCAATGTTGAATATACCTGTGCACATCAGACGACTCCACGTGCCCTTTATCTTAGTCTTAACGAGTAATAATGCGTTTTGTACTGTGGTACGCGGGATTAGGGGTACAACAAATACCACTACGCATAAAGAATCCCTTCTCATTTTTTATTTATGGGTTTCAATGCTTTTTTCCACATGGTATCCAGCCAAGTGCTTTCCCTGAAGCCTAGCATGTCTGTTACTGGGAGTTTGCACGTATTATTCCTGCTATCATCATTCCCGACCCTTCTCTAACTCTGCCACATGAATGATGAATTCCATAACTGTAATAGCAATCCCAGGTTCATGTTTTTCTCGGTGTATTAAGGAACCGTTTCAATTAAGATAGTATCTTTATTCCTGTTACACGTGTATTACTGTGCTGTAGTCATTTCCGCCCACTGTTCACTCTTTGTAAAACTTCATGCCAATATCATGCTTTGCCGCGCGGGATTAGCCGAGCGGTCTCGGGCGCTGCAGTCATGGACTGTGCTGCTGATCCTGGCGGAGATTCGAGTCCTCTCTCGGGCATGGGTGTGTGTGTTTGTCCTTAGGGTAATTTAGGTTAAGTAGTGTGTAAGCTTAGGGACTGATGACCTTAGCAGTTAAGTCCCATAATATTTCACAAACATTTTGAACAATATCATGCTTTAATAACTAATAAAAATGCCGTTTTTTGTAAATATCGACTCCCCATCTCTTATTGCCACCACACATAAATTCAAACTTGGTTTCTGTACCAAAGCTTAACATCCCACAACGAAGTAACGAACGTTCTGGGACAGAGATGAAATTATTTTACTGTGACACATATTACACCATTCCGTGCATCACCAGGTACCAATGAGCTTCTGTGCTAAAGTTGTAGTCTCTGTCCCTCACACAATCAATATTAATGGCATTATTGGACCGAGTCAGTTCAATAGATTTAAACCTTCTGTATATTCAGAGGTCCCGCGCAAGCCCAGTAGCACATGAATGGACGTGGGTAAATATTTAACCAATACTCACAACAAACACTACCCTTTCGTTTTATTTGGCAGAGGATTTTGCTCCTTCTCGTCTAAAGGCAGTAAACTTGAGTTTGAGTCATCCGGTATGACAACACGACTGGGGGACAGTGGTTTAGCGAAAGAATTCCATCCAGGAACTTCTATGCGAGTGCCAGAATTCAGTGACGCAATGTACCCGTACACACCCATTTTTCACATACCCTCTGCTAAAATTGTCGTTAGTTGATGGACGGAAGCCGAACGCCCACAAATCAGACATCCTCTCTACGGACGGAAGCGGAAGGTCCAAAAATCGGAAACCCTCTCATCATCGGCGAAGAATGCTCTCAAACAGAAACAGAAGGAGAAGGGAAACCGAAGAGAAGGGAGAAAAAGAACCAAGGACTTCTATAAGTGAAAAAAAATCGTTGTGCAAAAAGGATGTTGCCATAGCCACTCATAAAATGGATTCCACACTAAAAACAAGAAAAAAATGCTTTTTCCCGCGGTGCTGATGTGATTTTGATGATGTTGGTATACAGGGAGATAAATGTAAAGAAGAAGAAAATGTATTTGCCCAGCGTGCTGTTGTGATTTTGAACATGACTGTATAAAGAGAGATAAATGTAATAAATGGTGGCACGAGGACTGAACTGTTGTGAAGGTGTTATTTGTGTGAACTTATGATATTATCTGCCTGTACTCGTAAGAGAACGCATTTAAAGCTTTTGTACTGACGCTCCTATTTTGTCTATGTTAAGACTAAAAAAGCATATCTATCCGAAACTCTATGCTAGAGTATGAAGCCATAAGGACCATCTTGGTATCCTACAGGTAAAAAAAAAGTATTGTGGCGCCTTATATACATGCTGTGTTTACCTCTCTTTGCCCTTGTGAAGTGCAGTTGTGATCATGATGCATTTATTAGAATGAATGATTGCACTATGGAATTCATATTTTCAGGTAGGTAATTAAACAACTACGCAGTTTATTGTGACAACAGCAATTAAACGTTTCATTGGAACATTATGTCTTCGTTTTAATGTAGCGGGAGCAGGTAATTACACAAGGTAAATAACTGTATCAGCTACCAGGAATCGTGAAACACATATATTACAATTACTTTCATTTATAAAATAATTTCTTCCTTTTTGGACCATCACTAATTAAATTTAATATTTCATTGTTGCTGCCAATTACTGCATAACAGCCGGCCGGAGTGGCCTTGCGGTTCTAGGCGCTACAGTCTGGAACCAAGTGACCGCTGCAGTCGCAGGTTCGAATCCTGCCTCGGGCATGGATGTGTGTGATGCCCTTAGGTTAGTTAGGTTTAATTAGTTATAAGTTCTAGGCGACTGATGAGAAGTTAAGTCGCATAGTGCTCAGAGCCATTTGAACCATTTTTTAATCCATAACATATTTACATTATACTAACATTTAAAAGAATTACATCATTCTGAAATTTGCTTCATCACTTATAAGCATTTTTTCTTATACTGAAAGAAAACGAAGTTTCATTACAACGACTTAATGTCCAATTTCATTGCTCATTCTACACACTACATAATAATTAATCATATTATTTACATTTTGCAGAAGAAAGGGAAGAGTGGTAGAAACTGACCTCTGGGAATATCATTTTCTTTCCCGGAGTTGTGCAGGAACAAGCGACGCAATACCGACCTTACGTCTTATCTTAAAACAGACTGAAGAAAGGCAACCTTATGTTTACGGAGTTTGAAGATACAAAGAAAATTTTTGACAATATTTACTGAAATATACTATTTGAGTTTAGGAAGGTGGTAGGGATAAAGTGCAGGGACCTAAAATTTATCCGAAGCTCTAACCAGACTGGAAGTATAGCAGTCAAAGGACATGAAAGGTAAGCAATAGGTGAGAAGGCGAAGAGGGTTTTGTCTATCCCCGATGTCATTCAATCTGTACAATGAACAAGCAGCATGCGAAGCCAAACGTATTTTGGAAAGGGAATTAAAACTCATGGAGAAGATATATAAACTTTGAGATCTGCGAACGACATTGTGGTTCTGTCGGACATGACTAAGCTCGTGGAAGATCAGATGAAAGGAATGGATAGCGACATGAAAAGGAAAATGTTTAAATCTGTGTTTTTTCAATGTCTGACTATGTTGACAGATTTCAGCAAGTGTTCTTCTCTAACGTTATGTATTGACCTACGTATTGCCGCGATCTGCGTTGCATGCAGTGTGGCGTAGTCGTTTGCGTTGCTGTTTGGGGTGCTGTGTGTCGCCATTTCAAACCCAACAAACAGTGATTATTTGTTATTGAGATTTAGAATTTATCGATTGTGGAAGGTTGCAATGTTTGTATATTCTGGAATATTCGATATTAGTATAAATAACAGCATTCTGGAATATCAATGTTGGTATAAATAGCTACACTCTCCACCCAGAAGGTCCGTTCTGTTCTCACCGTACGTTGCTGTCAGTATTAAACTTAATTGTGATTTAAACGCGACAGTATCCTATGTCGCTGCTACCATAGTAATACATTGTGCTTCAGGGGGGTAGCGACTAATTGTAATTTGTTACTGAAAGATTTGATGTGTGCAGTTTCTTTTGCTAGTACGACGCTTAACACAGATGAGAAAGTATACTCCTACCCTAGCGTTACAAAAGTCATGGGGGACCTTCTAAGCTATATCTTTTGCCCAGAGTAGGGCGGCAACTCGACATGGCATGACTCAACTACTCTTTGGAAGTCCCCTGCGGAAATAGCGAGCCATGTTGCCTGTGTAGCCGTCCATAGGTGTGAAAGTGTAGCCGGTGCAGCATTTTGTGCGCCAACTGACCATTCGATTACGTACAGTGTTCATGGAATTCATGTCGCGCGATCTTGTTGGTCACGTCATTCGTTCGAATTGTCCAGTATGTGCTTCAAATGAATCGAGAACAATTGTGGCCCGGTGACACAACGAATGACCATATAAATCCCACCGTTGTTTGGGAACAAATAGACACGCAAATATCCTTTTCCAATCAATGATCGGTTCAGTTGAACCAGAGGACCCAGTCCATTGCATGTAAACACAGTCCACACCAGCCAACACTCGCTTGTTGGCAACTTGGATCCATGGTTTTGTGGGGTCTGCATCATTGTCGAACCGTACCATTAGCTCTTACAAGCGAAATCTGGACTCACCCGACCAGGCTACGGTTTTCAGTTGTCCAGTGCCCAATCGATATGGTCACGAGCCCAAGAGAGACACTGCAGGTGATGTCGTGCTGTTAGAAAACGCACTCGTGTCGGCCGTCTGCTGCCATAGACCATTAAAGTCAAATTTCGCCGCAGTGGCCTAACGGATACGTTATTTCATTCAGTATTTCTTGTATGTTAGTTGTTAAGTTAAGGCCTTTGACTGCTGCGATGCCCGTGATGAAAGTTAACACATGAAATTTGGTATTTTCGGCACACTCTTGACACTGTGGATCTCGGAATACTGAATTCCCCAACGATTTCCGAAATGGAATCACCTATGCGTCTAGCTCCAACCACCATTCCACGTTCAGAATCTGTTAATTCCAGTCGTGCGACAATAATCATTTCGGAAGCCATTTCACACGAATCACTTGAGTATAAACCTCAGCTTTGACAAAGCACTGCCCTTTTATACCCTGTGTACGCGATACTAGCATAATCTGTATATGTGCATATCGCTATCCCATGACTTTCACTTCAGTGTATTGCTGGATGCGATGATGAAACTGTGTCCTAGATATTCAGTCAATATTCTTGCACATGTGGGCGTCATATAACGGATCAAGTGCATTACATTGTTGATGAATTAATTCAGTTGGTATGTGGACCATTGATTTAAGCGGTGGTCCAGAAGTTATCATATGTGTGCATATTTTCTGTAGGCAGTTAATGTCTAGTACTGGAGTCAGATGAAGTGAGGGGACTGTGTGTCTTTTTAGTGTGTTCTAACGCTGAATTTGTTAGGCGGAGAACTTTTCTGGTGTGTTTACAGCTTTTGTGTGTAAAACTTGTTATTTTTTGTCTCTTGTGGGTTATATGCAAACTAAATTTGCATATGCAGTTAATGTGAAGGCAAGTTTCCAGTGCTGGCGGGATTTCAGTGTAAATTTTCGATGTATTCTAAGCAAGTGAAGTGGCTTTCAAGTCGAGTAACTTCTGACAGCTAAACATTTTCTGGCGATAGCAGATGAACACTTACCTTGGTTGCTGTGAATTGGCGAGGCAGCATCCTTCACTAGAGCGTTCTAGCCATGTTGTGTGGAACTTTTAATTATAATGAGATGCATTCCACCTTGGATTCTGATTTGATAGCTGTAAGTCGTGTCTACGTGACTGAAATTTTCTTGTGGTGTTGTTCTCACTGATGTCAGGTGAGTACAGCTTACTTGCTGAATTACATTTTCTCGTGCTGATATGGTATTTCATATCACTGCTATAGTGATTTTTTTTTTTTTTTTTGGTGTCAGTGAGACAGCTACTGTTACCACTGAAGAGAACCTGGTGTTTCTGGCAAGGATCTGAAAAGTACAACCCTCTAACTTAATCTTACCCTCACTGCCCTCATGGTTATATGTAGAGATTCAAGGCAGTGGAGTGTGTACTTATTTTTGCACATTTCTTAAGTAAAACAAGCAATGGAATTAACTGCGTTTAGTAATTTTGCTCGATTTTATGAATTTTTAGTGTAGTTTTGACTTCGTAATTTTTCAGTGGTAGAGCTATGTGAGTGGTGTTCCCGGGTGTTGACTACTGAGTCTCTGATTGTTCTCTTTCATCACTGAAAATTTCATGATACTGGTAAATAGGAATGGTGAATTAATGATTTTCTTTTCTATTTCGTGAGGATTTATGATGATTTTCGATTTTGGAGGTTCTCTTGGTTTCATCTATGGCTGTTGCGAACACTGTTCTCTCTTGATGAACCATACCTGGTACAGCTGATTACCATTTCTTTTAGTGTTGATATATGTTATTATGAGACAGTGGTACATAATTTCGCCGGCCGAGGTGACCGAGCGCTTCTAAGCGCTACAGTCTGGAACCGCGCGACCGCTACGGTCGCAGGTTCGAATCCTGCCTTGGGCATGGATGTGTGTGATGTCCTTAGGTTAGTTAGGTTTAAGTAGTTCTAAGTTCTAGGGGACTGATGACCTCAGCAGTTGAGTCCCATAGTGCTTAGAACCATTTGAACCATTTTTAGTACATAATTTCCTTGTAACCTTGTGGCAAAGAAAATGGTTCAAATGGCTCTGAGCACTATGGGACTTAACTGCTGAGGTCATCAGTCCCCTAGAACTTAGAACTACTTAAACCTAACTAACCTAAGGACATCACACACATCCATGCCCAAGGCAGGATTCGAACTTGCGGCCGCAGCGGTCGCGTGGTTCCAGACTGTAGCGCCCAGAACCACTCGGCCACTCCGGCCGGCACCTTGTGGCAAATTTGAGTCATAATTATGTGGTACAGTAAGACAGTGGTAAAAACTTATTGTGTTGTAGTGAAACTGATTTGTCGTTGTTATTCTGATTTGTAAAAAATGGACAGAAGTGTTTCCAATCATAGTGATACTATGAGTAGCAGGCAGACTAAAAGTGTTGAAAGAGCTAAACATTCTCTGCCTTTTAGTATTCTGTGTATCCAGTTCTCGTCAGTGCCTCAAGCCAGTGAGATCATGATGGCCAGTGATTCTGTCGGGATAATGGCAATAACTGCAATAAGTATTGACATTGTCATATCTGAAGAGGCAAGTTGCGTCAGTGTCACTGCAACTGCTGACGAGTATTAATCTATTGTTCTAATGTTGTTATGTCCTTCATATTACCAACAGCGTCCAAACTAGCCAGCGAATTGTTGCTCAAACCCTTCACCTTACCGATAATCAGGATACGAATTCGATGGATTTAGGATTTTTATTGAATTTTATAAAAGCACAAGGGGCTAGTGCAAATAAATTAAATGAGAAACTAGTGGCTAAAACGAAAGAATGGAAGGAAAGTACAAAATATTTGAAAGAAAAAATCTAGAATTTGGAAAGCAAGTTTTTGCATTTGGAAGCACATTTCAGAAGGTTTCATCTAGCTCACACTAGTGATACGAGAGGGGACAGTTGCCACTGGAGAAAATAAGGTTGCCACGGTTAAAACCACTAAGACTAAATTAACTGTTTGACTGTTACTTACCTCCAACATCGCCAGCTGGTCGCAAAATTGAATTTGTTCGTGTTTATTTAGAAGGAAGATTCGTGCTGTGCATGTGCGCATTGCCTCCGAATGTGGCTTGTGTGCGGAATTCATTTATTCCTGCCTGTTTGTTAGACTGAGACACCACAATGTCAAGTTAAACATGGTACCCTTATGATGAAAAATTTTCGTCAGTCTAATTTTACAGATCCAGTGCACTTCTTTGAAGATTTATTATTGAAAATAACTGCTTGTGCAACCGCTACAATTCAGCTGATGTAATCCGAATTATTTAACGAAATTACCATCACATCTGAAGCAATTTATCCTAGCCCGATGATGTAAATATGATCCTGACACTTCCAGAGTTTCTTACAAGAACCAGATTGTACGAACAGGGAAGACACACACAGGAGAAGAGAAACTGCTAGGTTTCAGTGTCCTGATCAACGGCTACAACGAAGTAGTAATTATGATAATGGACTGAAGACTCGCACAGAACATATGGCAACTGAAACAGTCGATACCCTAACGAATTTAAAGACCAAGATGGTCATGCATACTTAAGAAGAGGTAGAGGTGGTTGGAGGTCAAGCATATTGAGCCACAGTCAGGGGAATAGTGGGGATGAAAAGGGAAGGGGGAAAGATAAAGACTCAGGATCATGCTTTATCGAAATCACGTCAGCTGATCCATCAAGCAGTCTGTGTGCAGATGCCCACTTACACGAGAGTGATGAGAGCACCATATGCAGCCATTTCTGTTGGTGTAAGAGGGGTAGAAGAAAGAACAATGACGAGGAACATGAGGAATTTTGAAGCTATGAGGGAAATTTTATTAGAAGAAAGGCAAGGTACTGACATCAAAAGTATATGCAGCATTTGCATTCAGTGTAAATGTTATCTGGGAATAATGTGTCTTTATTGAGAGACGGTACATTTTAGAGGTACGAAGGAATACGTTCTTGCAGGGTCTTTTTCCGGCCGCAAAGATGTCGGAGATTTGATGTTTTACCGGATTTATGATTTTTACACGTAAGGGATATAGATTTTCTGCGAATCTTTTATTGGACCAGAATTGACAACAGAAGTGGTACAGTAGAATTTCTGTCTTTGCGCCAGTTAGTGTTGAACTTGGGACCTGTTGAAGTAAATTTGAAAGTTAAAGGAACCTCTATTAAACTAACGTTTATTGAAAGAGTGATGGGGGAATGAAGTACATTCCATTGTCTTAAATTTCTTGCTAGAACCGAACTGTCATCCAAACCAAATTCTTTTGCGAGTGACAGTGTAACTAGCGTTGTGCTAAAGGAGTGTGGATATTTTGTAAGAGATACACAATCGGGTTTACCATGTGGAGTATGCTGATAGATCAGTCAGAAAAACAGTGTTTAATTTTCTACAGCAACAGCCTATATTTCATGATACTCTGCTGACAGTTAAATGTTTCACATATCAATTGAGGGTGAAGAAACATTGAAAGGTTTTTTGTTAAGCCATACCAAATATTGCATACGTATAAAGACAAAGTGGAAGAGGAGACTGAAAAGCTGTTAGCTCTTATAATAATCCTTTGTTGATGGTGCTCAAGGAAGGCAACTCAATTTTACTCTTATTGGATTTTAGACAAATAAACACTACTGTCTAACAGGAAACAGAGAGGCCTCTAACATAAGATGTGTTATTACAGAAGTGTCTAATGGAGTTAGTGTTCTGTCAACCATTAATCTGAGAACCAGGTACTGGCAAACTGAACTTCAGCCCTTCTGTCGAAAGTATACTGCATTTTTTTGTTATACTATTTGCTACTAATTTTCGAGGTAATTTGAGAAACAGAAATACCACCTATGTTGATGATGTATTAATATAAGATTGCAGTAGGGAAACTTCTAATGAGGTACTTCATTGGCTTTGGAAGTTTTTGAGAATTTTGAAGTTAAACTTAGCAAAATCATGGTTCGGCCAAAGGCAGATCAAATTTCTTGGAAATATTGTGACTACAATGGTGATTCAAAGCAATCTGAATAAAGCTGAAGCACTCAAAGATTTTCGTTTTCCTTGAACCAGGAAGGAGTTTTGTTCTTTTGTAGGTCTTTAAAATTTCTATAAACGTTTTGTGAATCTCAGTGACCAAGCACAAGTTGAATTTATAGGTGCTCCTGTCCTCTCATCCTGATTTAAATAAGGAGTTTTGTCTTGTGACTGACAGCTCAAAGACTGGGCTCAGTGCTGAAATCTTCCAGGAATTTGAGGAAGATGGCATTCTATGTCATCAGACGATTGCTTTTGTTAACCAGGTGCTCAAAAAATGTGTTCATAACAATTCTGTTACTGGAGGTTTAGGTTTTGTTTGGGGATTCGCAAAGTTTTGTTGTTATTTATATGGGAAAAGGACAACGGCTTATACATCATAGAGGTTGCCACTTTAAATGGGTGCTCAGTTACTTCACAGACATTTATCTAGATCGGCACTGGATCTACGAGAATCCAAATTCACTGTCATACATATTAGTAGAAAGGAAAATATCATAGTAGATGCACTTTCAGGATCATCTGTAGGGTTGAGGGAAGGAGATCACAATGAAAATAATTTCAGTCTTCTGTACTTAAAAAGTATGGCCTTTATGAATTTCATCACATGTTCACTTACAGAGATAGGGAAGGAGCATGATGAGGATCCCTTCTTCAAAGAAATCAAACTGAAATGAAGAGACAACCCTAAAACTGCACTTAGGAAGTAGTATGGTGTTGAAAACTGTCACTTATTTGAACGTATGGATACAGGTGTTTCACATCGGTTTGTGTGCATGCCAGGGGATCCAGACCACAAAATGATTTGGTACACTGAGCTCAAAATTTGTATTGTTGATGCTTCCGAGTCTACCGTGAATATTAGAAATACCATAAAACATCAAATCTCCGACATCACTGCGACCGAGAAAAGATACTGCAAGAACGGGACCAAGAGAACAGAAGAGAATCGTTCAACGTGACGGAAGTGCAACCCATCCACAAACTGTTGCAGATTTCAGTGCTCGGCCATCAACAAGTGCCAGCGTCGAACCATTTAATGAACCATCATCGATATGGGTTTTCGGAGCCAAAGGCCCATTCGTGTACCCTTGATGACTCCACGGCACAAAGTTTAACACATCGCCCTTTGCCCGTCAACACCCATATTGGACTGTTCATGGCGAAACATGTTGCATAGTCGGACGAGACTCGTTTCAAATTGTGTCAAGCGGATGGCCCTGTACGGGAATGGAGAAAGCATAATGAATCCATGGACCCTGCATGACGGCAGGGGACTGTTCAGGCTGGTGGAGGCTCTGTGTTTGTGTGGGGCAGTTGGAGTAACACGTGACTCTTGATAGGTCTTGATATGACTATGACAGGTGACACGTACGTAATCATCCTGTCTGATCACCTGCATCCATTCATGTCCATTGTGGACTCCGACGGATTTGGGCAACTCCAGCAGGACAATGCGACGCCCGACACGTCCAGAGTTGCTACAGAGTGCGTCCAGGAACACTCTTCTGAGTTTCAACACCTCTTCTGCGCTGGCCACCAAACGCCCCACACATGAACATTATTGAGCATATCTGGGATGCCTTGCAACGTGCTGGTGAGAAGAGATCTCCACCCCCTTATACTCTTAGGGATTTATGGACAGCCCTTCACGATTCATTGTGTCAGTTCCCTGCAGCACTACTTCAGACATTATTCAGGTCCTTGCCACGTCGTGCTGTGGCACTTCTGCGTGGTCGCGTGGGCCGTACAAGATATTACGCAGGTGTACCTGTTTCTTTGGCTCTTCAGTGTAAAGTGTAAGGGAGACGTTACACCATGTTACATCAGTCTCATTAACCTTGTCATTGTGATCTATATACTTTACAGAAACGATGTTGCCAACTTATATTGCCAAAACTGGTAATCAAATCAAGTTATATTCAGCTATCTTGGCTATTTGTAAGTTTTTACTTCTATATTTCATATTTCCGAAGGTAGTTGGTAAAAAGGACGAGATCACCTCTAACAGTGTTCTACAAATTCGGTCGCGACGCTGGAAGAGAACTCTTTCTTGAAAGAAAATTAAAAATGTTTTTAATCAAACTCATTATCCTGTTTCGAACCCGTCAGGGCACGAAATGAGGGAACTTTGCAAGCTGTGTTATCTGTACTGTCTTCATCGTCATTAATCTCCGGACACATACATCTGGAAATTTCAAGAAGGCGTTAATGAGTTACCACACAATTTTGCTTCTTTGCCACCATTACTCTTACCGAAGAATAAATATCTTCCGGATGCGGTTCGAGAGCTTGTATCTTTACTGTCTTCTTGACAACTGCGACATAATGCTGTGATGGAGCTGGCTTTATGATTATTCAGGAGGCTATGGAGAAACACAAGAAGAGTGACTAAGTTCCTAGAGTGGAGGTGTTTGTAAGGTAACAGAAATTGTCGACTCTTAAATTCTTTCCTGCATACCCGTTTTCGGTGAGACACGTAGCATACCCAGAAGCAGAGACGATCAGGACAAGAAGTTCACAAGGTCAGTACCACGTGTCGAATGTGAAGATTTTTTAGTGATTATATTGCTGATCTATAGAGTGTACACAATGTTGCACAATTTCATTGTTAAAATGTCTTATGTGTAGTAGGAGCTAAAGTGTTTGATGGTAAGCTATGGCTTTGATTTCAGGTAAGCTATACGCAACAAATCCTTTTATCTTTTTTTTTTTTGGCGTGTTACAAATTACATTGCATGAGCATGTTTTTTCTTGGAAAAATTATTAACCCAAGGCTGGAGGATTTTCTGGTGCATGAAGAATCATGTGCACTCCTGGAAATGGAAAAAAAGAACACATTGACACCGGTGTGTCAGACCCACCATACTTGCTCCGGACACTGCGAGAGGGCTGTACAAGCAATGATCACACGCACGGCACAGCGGACACACCAGGAACCGCGGTGTTGGCCGTCGAATGACGCTAGCTGCCCAGCATTTGTGCACCGCCGCCGTCAGTGTCAGCCAGTTTGCCGTGGCATACGGAGCTCCATCGCAGTCTTTAACACTAGTAGCATGCCGCGACAGCGTGGACGTGAACCGTATGTGCAGTTGACGGACTTTGAGCGAGGCCGTATAGTGGGCATGCGGGAGGCCGGGTGGACGTACCGCCGAATTGCTCAACACGTGGGGCGTGAGGTCTCCACAGTACATCGATGTTGTCGCCAGTGGTCGGCGGAAGGTGCACGTGCCCGTCGACCTGGGACCGGACCGCAGCGACGCACGGATGCACGCCAAGACCGTACGATCCTACGCAGTGCCGTAGGGGACCGCACCGACACTTCCCAGCAAATTAGGGACACCGTTGCTCCTGGGGTATCGGCGAGGACCATTCGCAACCATCTCCATGAAGCTGGGCTACGGTCCCGCACACCGTTAGGCCGTCGTCCGCTCACGCCCAAACATCGTGCAGCCCGCCTCCAGTGGTGTCGCGACAGGCGTGAATGGAGGGACGAATGGAGACCTGTCGTCTTCAGCGATGAGAGTCGCTTCCGCCTTGGTGCCAATGATGGTCGTATGCGTGTTTGGCGCCGTGCAGGTGAGCGCCACAATCAGGACTGCATACGACCGAGGCACACAGGGCCAACACCCGGCATCATGGTGTGGGGAGCGATCTCCTACACTGGCCGTACACCTCTGGTGATCGTCGAGGGGTCTCTGAATAGTGCACGGTACATCCAAACCATCATCGAACCATCGTTCTACCATTCCTAGACCGGCAAGGGAACTTGCTGTTCCAACAGGACAATGCACGTCCGCATGTATCCCGTGCCACCCAACGTGCTCTAGAAGGTGTAAGTCAACTAGCCTGGCCAGCAAGATCTCCGGATCTGTCCCCCATTGAGCATGTTTGGGACTGGATGATGCGTCGTCTCACGCGGTCTGCACGTCCAGCACGAACGCTGGTCCAACTGAGGCGCCAGGTGGAAATGGCATGGCAAGCCATTCCACAGGACTACATCCAGCATCTCTACGATCGTCTCAATCGGAGAATAGCAGCCTGCATTGCTGCGAAAGGTGGATATACACTGTACTAGTGCCGACATTGTGCATGCTCTGTTGCCTGTGTCTATGTGCCTGTGGTTCTGTCAGTGTGATCATGTGATGTATCTGACCCCAGGAATGTGTCAATAAAGTTTCCCCTTCCTGGGACAATGAATTCACGGTGTTCTTATTTCAATTTCCAGGAGTGTATGACACTACAGTAAAATGGGGGCTGAGTAGTACGAGGTGCATTCAAGTTCTAAGGCCTCCGATTTTTTTTCTCCGCACTGGAAAGAGATAGAAACATGCGCACTGTTTTAAAATGAGGCCACGTTCATTGTCAATACGTCCCAGACATGGCGGCACCGTACGGCAGATGGAATTTTTCCGCCAGCGGCGAGAATGAGAGCTGTTTTAAATACTTAAAATGGCGACGTTTTCCTTACTTGAACAGCGTGCAATCATTCGTTTTCTGAATTTGCGTGGTGTGAAACAAATTGAAATTCATCGAGAGTTGAAGGAGACATGTGATGATGGAGTTATGGATTTGTCGAAAGTGCGTTCGTGGGTGCGACAGTTTAATGAAGGCAAAACATCGTGTGACAACAAACTGAAATAACCTCGGGCTCGCACAAGCCGGTCTGACGATATGATCGAGAAAGTGGAGGATCGCCGAATGACTGTTGAACAGATCGCCTCCAGAGTTGGCATTTCTGTGGGCTCTGTGCACACAATCCTGCATGACGACCTGAAAATGCGAAAAGTGTCATCCAGGTGGGTGCCACGAATGCTGACGGACGACCACATGGCTGCCCGTGTGGCATGTTGCCAAGCAATGTTGACGCGCAACGACAGCATGAATGGGACTTTCTTTTCGTCGGTTGTGACGATGGATTAGAAGTGGATGTCATTTTTCAATCCAGAAACAAAGCGTCAGTCAGCTCAATGGAAGCACACAGATTCACCGCCGCCAAAAAAATGTCGGGTAACCGGCAGTGCTGAAAAAATAATGGTGTCCATGTTCTGGGACAGCTAGGGCGTAATCCTTGAAACCTTCCCGTCTAATATTGGATGTACGTTTGCTTGCTGACTGAACGCTGCGTCTCTTAAAATCTTTTAACTGCTGCTCTGTCAAGACTACCTGCTGATTATTACGACGAAACATAAAATGTGTTGTCGCCGTGACCCTCAGTCGTTACCTGAAATTATTAAGACTGATTCTTACCTTTAATTATTTATACTGGATCGCCATCTGACTGCTACAGCAAACTGTGGAATGAATATACTTACTTCTCTTTAACATAATTATAAGCTGCTGGTGGAGTTTCATAATACTTTGTGACTGGAATTCTTTAAGTTGAAGTTAATTTAGATTTGATAAAAGCTGAAGCTCAGTTTAGACCTTTCTTTTAAGATAACAATAAATTCCGTAAAGCATTTACGTGAATGATTTTGGGATAGAAAATTCTTAATGCATTTAATCTGGTAGAAGTTAACTATATTCTGAGAACGATCTTGACAAACAATTACAAGGGGTATAGTTCTTTACAAAAATTCTTAAAAAGTAGCGTTGCGCTACATACCTAATTTTCCATCAAAATTACATAACTATATTCTGAGAACGATCTTGACAAACAATTACAAGGGGCATAGTTCTTTACAAAAATTCTTAAAAACTAGCATTGCGCTACATATAGCGAGTGGCTGGCGAGCACACCGCTTCTTTCAAAGTGTTAATTCATACCTCGCTTACAGCGACCTCCTCTCATGTCTCGCTAGCTACGACTGCCTCGTCTCACATCTTACTCGCAACTGCTCGCTTCCAACGCTCAATGCTACAAAAGTGCGGTCTCGCCGCCAACAATGGTTTTTGGTGCAGACAATCCCTGCTACCATTACAGATGTATTACTGCGCGCTGTTTCCCGCTCTTTCTCAAAATGTATCTATGCGCGGTTTCCCGCTCTTTCTCAATAATACACAATGCAATTTAATTAACAAAACAATTTAAATAAGAAACAGTTCAGATAATTACACGCTAAAACAGTTTAAATACGCCTATTACATAATTACATATGCCGCTACTCGGCTTTCTTAAAATTTTACTACGTTGTTGAGTCATATGGACTCAACATAAGTATAAAATTTGATTATAGAAAATAGTTTGAACAAAGTGTATACACAAATGCTGTCATACAAAATGATTTGTCTATCTCTAATAAAGAGAATATGTAAATAGAAAGGGTTTTAGTAGGAATTGTACATCAAGTAAAATTTGGTTCCCTTAAATTTAACAACAAGAATAAGAGTAAATGTGAAAATCAATATACAGATCATATGAAGCAATTGAAAGTTTACATTATGAAACATTTAATTCAAATTGGCATCTCTTAGTACCACAATTAAGGAAGGTACAAAAGGAATTGGATAGCATGGTCAAAGCACTGGCAACTGTCTGTGAATGCACTCAAAAGTCTGTTCCTTTCCCTCACATAGCACAACACCAGGTTTCGCCATGTGGTTCCATCATCGCCTTGCTCCATAGTTTTAGTGTACCCAAACACTAAGTACGTCGTCGAATAGCCTGAGTTGCCGCAGCCACATCAGGATTAAGTTCCATCTCCAATGGTCCATTAAGGTTGGTGGTATGCAAACACCTATTGTCGTACATCATACTGTGGTGTGTATTTAGGTATGCAGGCACCAATAGACATACATCGGGCTGTGGTGTGCATCTAGGTATGCAAACACCTCGTCGAGAACATCATTGGTTGAAGTCACGTGTTTCACAATTCACTGATTCTGTGCTCAATAACCATGGGGATGCATAGGAATTAAGGTACGGGTAAAATTGTTTTGGCAATGGGTTCACGGACATTGTTGGTACCATAATTTGACTACCAAATAATTTTCCCTATGACAAAATATGTTGTGTCGTAATTTGTAACAATATGTAGTTTTAATTTAAGAATTCTTCCAGAAAATTATTCCCATATATAAAAGACATAAAAGTTCCTACTTATTCAGTATTTGATAGTATACAGATTTGTTATAGACAAGTACATTATTACTTATTCTGTATTTACATATCTTAGTTTCTTACATCATTAATTATAAATTTTGTTGACAATGCATTTCTTGACTTACTGTCCTAAAATTTTATCTTCCATTCAGGGGTGTAGTCGTCAGTTATGAGTCGTCAAATGTCAGGTCATAATATACAATAAAATTACTGTCATAAAATTATTTAAAGTATTCTTTTGCAGCTGAAAATTAAGGTAAACATTATTCTGGTTAGACATTGTAATGTGTGGTCCCCATCCATAGTGTTGCAATGTGTCACATGCTAGCAAAATTATTTCTTAACATTATACATTTCTTATATACTAACATAACATACACATTCTTCTTCTGCATCTGTGTCAACTCTCTGCATAACCTGTTATAAACATTCAGCATTAATTAACGTCAGCGCACGGCATGACTTATTATAAAAAATTCAGTATTAATTATCGTCAGTGCACGGCATGACTTCAATAAACATCTTCTGGTACTTCTCGTCCGCTCCTGGCATGACCTATAAAACACTTTATCATAATATTAACTGATGCAAAATCACGTCAGCTCTCAGCATGACCTATAAAATTTCTGTAATGACAATTAGCGTCAGCTATCTGCGTGACCTAAAGATTCACATCCTTATTCTAACTAAAACTACGTTTCATTTTGATGACGTGTGACAACAATGCTGCATTCTGGAATAAAGAGTACATGTTAATGTTACCACTAAAATAATTGATTAATGAACGATCTATATTATCAGTTTAGCTATTGCAAAAATCGACATTTTCTTAAGTAATTATGTCACGTTATAAAAAAAATTTCTTTCATTTATGAGCTCTCAGTGCACAAATTCATACGTCGTGTCGTTGTCTGCATGTTCTCTTTAAGTTAGGAAATGTTTCTCGTGTTTTTATTTGTCTTGGCTGGCGTAGCATCATTAAGTACTGCTGTGTTCTTTAAGGTACGGTGAAATATTAGCGGCCCGCTGCGTGTCGCGGCTTTGTTTGTTACTGAAGCGCGCTGAAACTACCATTGTTGCATACTTACGTGTCACGCCGTCCTTTCGTCAGCTGAAATGCAAAAATTTAAGTCAAGAAATGTTTCACGTTGGATACATGATGATTCCCTAATGATTTCTTCTTACGTAGCGTTTCCACATGCACTACATTAGCGTGTGGAATATTACGAACTCTGTAAGGGCCTGCATACAGAAGTTCGAATTTACGGCATCTCTGCTTACCTTTGTTGGAAAGAAAATGAGTGCGAATCAGTACTTTGTCGCCAATCTCGTACTTCTGTAGTCGACTTACCTGCTTCTGTTGTTTCTTCCGCCGATCTGCAGCTCTTTTAGTGTTTGCTAATGCTGTGTCTATTATTTCACAATGTCGAAGCCTACGCGTCTTAGGAAAAGTAATTAGTTCGGTAATTTTGTTCGGTGGGTCTTTATTTGTCAGTATTACGGTTGGTGATAGCATCGTAGATTCATTGGGTATTGCATTTATCACTTCTTGAAACTGTAAAATATATTTATCCCATGTTGTATGTCTTTTATGACAATAAATTCTGCATAACTTCCCGATCTTTTTCATTATTCTTTCTGATGGGTTGGAAGAACTGTGATATCTTGATATGTAAATAGGTGTTATGTTCTTACTTTCTAACATTTTCTTCCATACGTCTGACCTAAACTGCGGACCGTTATCCGAAATAACCTTCTGTACACGTCCTACTACTGATAGAAAATCTCTTACAAACGCTCTTGATACTGTTCTTGCTGTTGCTTTCCTTAGTGGAGAAAATGTTACAAATTTGGATGTTAGTTCTACAGCTACAAAAATATAACTATAACCATTATTTGTTCTGGGGATTGGACCGAAAAGATCCACTGCTGCCATGTGTCTTAACTTAACCGGTATGATGGGATACAATGGTGGAATGTGTGACACTGTTGATGATTTAGCTTTTTGACATATCTTGCATGATGCTATTACTTTTCTTATGTGTTTTTCCATGTTATTAAAGTGGCAATTTTGTCGCAGAATCAGAAAGCATTTCCTCGCTCCGTAGTGTCCATAACTTAGATGTGTATACCATATCAGTTTATTTACGATCCCTTCCGGAATGCATAAAAGCCAATTATTACCGTCTCGGTATGATCGAATAAAGAGTATATTTTGATGTACAGTGTAATGAAGTCTGACTTTAGCGTTACTTCTGTCTTTCAAAAGCGTTACAATCTCTTTCAGTGTTTCATCTTTCTGCTGTTCTCTCTCTATATCCTGTAATGCTGCTGATATAAAGTTTTCGAAAGCTACTTGTTTAATATACATAATACTATGGTTGTTGTAGCAAAAGGTATTTTCTTTCTCCATGCGTTTATTGTGAATGGACCTCGACAATGCGTCGGCAACAGTATTCTGCGTGCCTGGAATGTGTATAATGGTAAAATCAAACTCTTGTAAGTATAATTTCCAGCGGCTTAATCTATCGTGCGTAAGTTTTGCTGACAATAAAAACTGGATTGCTCGGTGATCGGTATATATTGTTGTATGTCGGCCATATAGAAAATGACGGAATCGCTTAAAAGCGTAAATTACACATAGTGTCTCTAATTCTGTTACAGAATAATTGCGCTCTGCTGGAGAAAGTATCCTGCTTGCAAAAGCAATGTGTTTCACGACTGTCTTATCTTCTTCCTTTATTTCTTGGAAAATATGTACTCCTAGTGCTGTGGTTGAACTATCTGTTGCAACGGAAAAGTTTTGTGTTGGGTCAGGGTGTGATAACAAAGGTGCTTTTAATAATGCTTCTTTCAAGTTCTCGAATTCAGCTTCAACGTCTTCATTCCATGACCAAAGTGTGTTTTTACTTGTAAGCTGGTATAGCAAGGGCGTGTCTAATGCTTTGTAGTGGATAAATTTTCTAAAATAATTGATAAGACCTAAAAAGCTCCGAAGTTCCTTTTTGTTTGTTGGCACGTCGATGTCTTTCAGTGCTTGCAATTTGTCAGGGTCTGGTGCGATACCTGTTTGTGAGATAATGTGCCCTAGAAATTTTATTGACGCTTTACCAAATTCAGATTTACGCAAGTTTATAGTTATACCATTCTGCTCGAATGTATTCAGTAATTGTTGAAGAGTATGATTGTGTTGTTCCCAGTTTTCTGCTGCAATTAAAATGTCATCGACATATGTAGTAATTTTGTTTTTCAGATCTTGTGGTAGAATAGTATTCATGCCTCGTATAAAGGCGGCAGACGAAATCGTTAGTCCAAACGGAAGTTTACAAAATTGATAGCATTCCCCAAAGCAAAGGAATGCCGTATATTTTCGGCAATTTGGGTGTAGTTGGATTTGCCAAAACCCTGATTTGAGGTCGAGTGTAGTATAAATGGAGGTGCCATGAAATTTTTGCAGTAACTCTTCTAACGTCTGTGGTCAGTCGGTTTCTGTAATGATTATTTTATTAACTTGACGTGAATCTAAAACTAAACGTAGTGATCCATCCTTCTTTTCAACAATGTGTAGTGGATTTATATATTGGCTGCCTGCTGGTTCTATTATTCCTTGATCGATCATTGCTCGTAATTCTTTCTTAACTGCTTCTGTGTGTATGTGTGGGATTGGATAATGCTTTGCTTTGAAAGTCTCGTGTGGTTTCACCTGAAATTCGTACATAAATCCTGTCATTGTTCCTGGAACATTGGCAAAAACTGCTTTGTGTTGTACCAGAATATTTTCAAGTTCTGTGCGTTCTGCGTCGCATTTTGCTACACTATTGTCTACCTTGCGTGTAATTGTCTCGAACATATTGTACTCCTGTTCCTCTACCAAGTCATTATTAAGTGTGTTCGTGTATAGTGCGATATAACAATCGTTATCTTGAGAATCAGTAATAATCTCGATCCTGTGCATATTTTGTTCTTCGGAGGATACTGTGTTTTGAAATCTTACGATCACTTCCCTGTTTTCCTTTTGTAGTGTGAGGTATGACGATTTGAAGTCAATCTTCGCATCGTACTGAACAAGAAAATTTATTCCTAATATCATGTCTGTTGTTAAATTCGGAACTATCCAACAATCACTGTGGAACGTTTCCCCTGCAAAAACAAATGTTAATTGTGTCTGTCTTTTAACTTCAATGCCTTTTCCTGCAAAAGCTCCCTTGACCTTCGTTCTGTTTAAAGGAAATACTGGGTAATCATTATTGCTATTGCATCTGTTAAATGTGTCTTCGTTAATTACGCACATAGGTGAACCTGAATCAATTATCGCTAAAATATTGTGCGACTGTAAATTTATCTCTATTATTGGGTGATATATTGTTTTCTGTAGGATTGGTTTTTCCTGTAACAATGTGTCTCTCACGTCGTCAAATGTAATGGCATTTTCGGTCGTTATGTTTTCTCTGTGTGATTTCATAGTATCGACATTAAGAGATTCATTGCAGGTTTTCTCTAGTCATAATTCTTCCGATATGTGATTTTCAGCTTGGGAGTTTGGTATGTGTTCTATCAACTGTACAGTTCTGCCGTTTTGATTATTAGCAGTGTCTGGTGGATGAAATCTGGTGTCTGGTACATTCATACGGTAACGCAGCTGTTGGGCCCTGTTGTAGTTTCCGTTAAAATTGTCATTGTGGAACGTCCTCGGCGGTCTGTGTTCGTTTTCTTTTCTCCTGTCGTTATAACTGTGACTGTACGGCAGCCCACCTGCACCCCGTAGAAACGTTTGTTTTTGTTCATTTTGCGGTCGACCCGCGTAATGGCCTTCCCCGGTCGCATTATCTGAGCGATGATTCATATGGAAATTTGACCTATTCGGTTGCGTGTTAAGTCTCGGATTCTGTTGCTGTCCTGAATATAAATTTACCGTGTCAGTATAATGTTTTTCATTACTCCTGTTTTCGTTGTCATTTTCGCTGCGAAAGCGTTTACTCGGATTGTTATTACCAAATCGTGTTTGTTCAAAAGTAGCTGAGTTTGTTTGTTTTCCGTTCTGTCGTGAAAAATTTTTGTTAACAAATGCGTAGTCTGCCTGGTGTGCTTCTAATAGTTGTAAGATGTCTCTAAAAGCGGATACATTGTCCTTTTGTTGCCCTGTCAGTAATGACACTTTCAAAGCTCTGGGCAGTTTTGAAATGCAAAGCTGTATTAATGCCGATTGACTGTATGGCTCGTTGAGGTACTGGTTCTGTTCCACCATGTACTCGAAAAATTGTGTGATTGTTGGAAAGGTAGAATTTTCAAAGTTTGGCAAACTAAGTAGCCGATCTTTGATGCTGTTTTGTGTAGTGTCAGACCAATATGCTGATAAAAATGCTTCCTCAAATGCTTCTACGGAAAAACATTGTCTAGCAATTGGTCGCATTCGTCGTGCTGGTTCTCCTTCAAGAAAACTGACAATAAATTCTAACTTATGTTGTACTGGCCATGATGGTGGAAGTGCTCCCCTGAACTGTTGGATAAAATCCAACGGATGTATTTGCGCCCTGTCGTTTTTAAATGTTTTAAACTTTCTAACTGAAAGAAAATGTTTGTGATCAAAACTGTCATGTCTGTGTGTGTAAGTGTTGTCGTATTGTCTTGAATATGGATTCGGGTGTCTTTCTTCCTGGGTAAAATCTCTTACTCTCTGAAGTCTACCAACATTATATGTATTATGGATCTGAGGCATTTCGTAACGGTGTGTGTTCTGTTGAAAATGATTATGTGCGGCGGTTTCTTGTGCGTCCGCTATCTCTTGCTGTAGAGAATTTATTTGCTGATGCAATGAATCATTACGCGATTTTAGATCTGTGATAGTTTGTTGTATATTTGTCAATGGCGTGTTATTACTATTAGAGTTCTGTTGCACTGGGACTGGTGCAGTGTCGTCTGATCTCTCGTCATTGTTAGTATCTAAAAGATCTATTCTTGTAGTGAGTTCATTGATCTTTTCTGTCAGTTCGTTTCGTAATTTACGGTTGCTTTTGGTGACTTTCTTAAAATCTGCCTTTAAATTTTCTGTGTCATGGTTAATTTCTATGTGTTCTATTTTGTCAGTTAGTGTCTGAACGCCCTCTGTTAATTTATCTTTAACATTCTGGATTTCAGTGTCTGTAGAAGTTTTCACATCGATTGTCTGTGTTTGGATTTCTGTAAGCCTGTCTTGTATTTGATTATTTGTTTCTTTGACCGTTTCGATTTCTTCCGAGATCGACTGTATGTGATTGTCTACATATGTTTTGCCCTGGGCAAACACTTTCTTTTTGTCGTCCTGACGCTGTTTAGTGATTGTTTGTAGTAATTCTTTTCGTTCTTTATCCTGCGATCGCACCAGTTTACGGTGACGTATCAAACAGTTTTCTGTGTGATTGTTAAAACGTTCATCAATCTGAGCGTTTTGTTTAGCAAAGTTTTCTGTCATTGTTTCCCGTATACTAACTGCAAATGTTGCTTGGTTATCGGATATTTCTTGAATTTTGTCGCGTAATTCTTGTGTTGATTGTGAACATTTTTCAGCGACTGTTTGAATTTCTACTTTGATTTCGTGTTTTAGATTTTGGTACATGTTGTCTAATTTCTGATCTGTGTGTGCGTGTTCTGCCTTAATTTCGTTTTTTAGATCTTGTGACCTTTTTTCTAATTCTTGTGACCCTCTGTTAAAGTTTTGATTCATGTCTTGTCTCATTTGTAGCAAAAATGCCATTATTGGATCCGTTTCGGATTGACTTCTGTGTGTATTTGTATTCGTTGTTAAAGGCTGTAGATCTGTGTTCATTTGAACATCCTCAGATGATTGTGACTGCGTCACGTTTTCCGTAATTTCGGAATTTTGGTCATGAGAACTGTTGGATCTGCTACGCAGGTTGTGTAGCTGTGTACCGTTTGAATCTAAATCAGTGCTTAATGGAGTCTCTCTGTCTGACTGCATTGTAGTGGTTTCGTTACTGAAACTGTTATGTCTACTATGCGGAATTTGTGACTGTGTACCGTCTGTTGCATTTAATGCCAAATTATTTTGCACTACCGTTTCATTGTCTGTGGGCATTTCTGAAGTTACTTGTTCGTTAAACGCTTCCATATTGTTACAGTTATTAAATGTCTGTTCACCTAACGTTTCAGAATCAGGGTTTTCACACGTATTATTACTGCCTATTCCAGAAAAGAATCTCTCGTCAGTATTTTGTACAGTTTTATCAGTTTGAGAACGACTAATTATTCTGCGGGACATTGTCTATAATCATCACACGCAACAAAAAGTTTTATCAGTTTGAGAACGAGTAATTATTCTGCGGGACATTGTCTATAATCATCACACGCAACAAAATATATCACTGTTCAAAGCGGATTCAACACTGAACAAACACTTTTCAACGCCGAATCAATAAAGCAAACAGAATTGCCGATGACCTGTGAATAAAAGTTATACACTTTAGTATATGCGTTGCGCCACTTAACAGTAACTTATTCACACTATTATCAAAGTCAGTATATTCATATCCACAGTAGATTCACTAAAATGTCGTACTGAATGGATATCGCCAAGTGAAACCTTCCCGTCTAATATTGGATGTACGTTTGCTTGCTGACTGAACGCTGCGTCTCTTAAAATCTTTTAACTGCTGCTCTGTCAAGACTACCTGCTGATTATTACGACGAAACATAAAATGTGTTGTCGCCGTGACCCTCAGTCGTTACCTGAAATTATTAAGACTGATTCTTACCTTTAATTATTTATACTGGATCGCCATCTGACTGCTACAGCAAACTGTGGAATGAATATACTTACTTCTCTTTAACATAATTATAAGCTGCTGGTGGAGTTTCATAATACTTTGTGACTGGAATTCTTTAAGTTGAAGTTAATTTAGATTTGATAAAAGCTGAAGCTCAGTTTAGACCTTTCTTTTAAGATAACAATAAATTCCGTAAAGCATTTACGTGAATGATTTTGGGATAGAAAATTCTTAATGCATTTAATCTGGTAGAAGTTAACTATATTCTGAGAACGATCTTGACAAACAATTACAAGGGGTATAGTTCTTTACAAAAATTCTTAAAAAGTAGCGTTGCGCTACATACCTAATTTTCCATCAAAATTACATAACTATATTCTGAGAACGATCTTGACAAACAATTACAAGGGGCATAGTTCTTTACAAAAATTCTTAAAAACTAGCATTGCGCTACATATAGCGAGTGGCTGGCGAGCACACCGCTTCTTTCAAAGTGTTAATTCATACCTCGCTTACAGCGACCTCCTCTCATGTCTCGCTAGCTACGACTGCCTCGTCTCACATCTTACTCGCAACTGCTCGCTTCCAACGCTCAATGCTACAAAAGTGCGGTCTCGCCGCCAACAATGGTTTTTGGTGCAGACAATCCCTGCTACCATTACAGATGTATTACTGCGCGCTGTTTCCCGCTCTTTCTCAAAATGTATCTATGCGTGGTTTCCCGCTCTTTCTCAATAATACACAATGCAATTTAATTAACAAAACAATTTAAATAAGAAACAGTTCAGATAATTACATGCTAAAACAGTTTAAATACGCCTATTACATAATTACATCCTTACCAATTGCGTTCCAAACGACACTACGGTAACAGGTGCATCCTACGAAAATGTTTTGAAGAACAAATTCCTTCCTGCACTGCAACAAAAACGTCCGGGAAGGGCTGCGCATGTGCTGTTTCACCAAGACAACGCACCCGCACATCGAGCTAACGTTACGCAACAGGTTCTTCGTGATAACAACTTTGAAGTGATTCCTCATGCTCCCTACTCACCTGACCTGGCTCCTATTGACTTTCGGCTTTTTTACAACAATGAAAGACACTCTCCGTGGCCGCACATTCACCAACCGTGCTGCCATTGCCTCAGCGATTTTCCAGTGGTCAAAACAGACTCCTAAAGAAACCTTCGTCGCTGCCATGAAATCATGGCGTCAGCGTTGTGAAAAGTGTGTACGTTTGCAGGGCGATTACGTCGAGAAGTAAAGCCAGTTTCATCGATTTCGGGTGAGTAGTTAATTAGAAAAAAAAAAAAAATCGGAGGCCTTAGAACTTGAATGCACGTCGTAATATTATGCTGAGGTAACAATACACTTCAGGACACAGTAATGTAGCGCGCTGTTGCACAGAATGGTAAACAATCAACTGCTACAGAAGCTGTTATTGTGAGAATCATGTAAACATTTCTATTTTCGTGATGTAACATTCTGTACGGTGTCTCAAAAAGAATCGTCCGATTTGGTACGTCTATATTTCTCAAACTAATACACACATACAATGAATTACGTTTTTAGATTAACGGGAAACTAAAAACAAATTTCATACCCTTAAGATGCACAGCATATGCCAATGCGGTATTCGGATTGTTCCCACACTGCAGCGAGCATGTTTTAAATTACACCTTCCACAGCTGCTGTTATGCAATGCCTCAGTTCGTTGATTGTTGTTGGTAACGGAGGGACATAATCAGTCTTTTATAAACTCCCATAAGACATATTCGTATATAGTCAGGTCCGGTGACTTTGTAGGTCAGTAATGTGATGCTGAATCATTTGCTCCAGTGCGACTGATCCATCATTCTGTACTCCTTTGATTTAAAAATTCCGAGCTTCCAGATGCCAGTGCGGCGGTGGCCATCCTGTTGGTAAATCAGTCTCCAGCTGTGGGAGAAGAAAGTTCTCAGTTGGTTCAAATGGCCATGAGCATTAACATCTGTGGTCACCAGTCCCCTAGACTTAGAACTACTTAAACCTAGCCCGTCGTTGTGCCCGAGCAGTTCCAGGCGCTCCAGTCTGGAACCGTGCGACTGCTACGGTAGCAGGTTCGGATCCTGCCTCGGGCATGGATGTGTGTGAAGTCCTTAGGTTAGTTAGGTTTAAACAGTTCTAAGTTCTAGGGGACTGATGACCTCAGAAGTTAAGTCCTGTAGTGCTCAGAGCCAATTGTCGTTGTTGCTCATCATGTTGTTGGTTTTATATTAGTTGAGATCCTGTCTGTAGGCCTGAATTTTGGTACAAAATTCTAGAAGGTCTGATGGTCCTCTTTATCAGAATAATTACGCTGTGTGTTGGCAGACACAGATTTTTCATTCTTTTCGCTAATGTGTGAACTCAAAATTAGAGTAAATGCTCAAATTTTGTTTTTAAGCTGTTAAAGAATTTTTTTGGATTCAGTCTATTTTAAACTGATTCAGCAGCAATAGCCATTGGATATATTCAGAAAGTTTACCTATTGTAAAATTGTATGTTTGCACTTGATTATAATAAATGTCTTACAAATAGTCAACAACATTTACCCGAACCCCAGCCCAGTCCTTCCTCGTCACTCAACCTGAATGCCTGGACACCATTTTAAATGATAATTTCGTGTTCTTACAGAGAAGGATCAATCAGCTAACTGTGTATATATTGATATCGTGAATGTATTCACATATAATTTTCAGCGAAATAATAAACTGTCTTACCGTTCTCTGAGCTCTAGGGTGCATCCGCAAAAAAATAACATTGTCTTTCGTAGCCTTTGTAGCTACCATATCTTTTCTTAATATAAGAAATAGAGCGAAGAACGGCTGTTTGCCCATTGAATGATATGCGAACTTCACTTTCAGCACAGGATTTGTAGGGCCTAAATTGAGCTTGATGATTAAATGAATGAGAGTGGCTAAGCCGTTTCGTCATTAGTATTCTTGCTCACAGTGTAGGCAGTTGTAATAGCCAGTTTCTTGGGTGTTACGTTATGATGTAACAACCAATAGTAGTAGCTGGAAAGTAGTAGTTTTGGTGGCATGTCAGAAGCACAGGATAAGGATAGTCATTACCGTACACTGCGATAAGAGAATTTCATTCTGATACTCATGTATGAAGATAATGGGTACTGTAAGCCACCTGTTACAGATTAAGATATTTATGTGTGTGTAGTCACCACTAGCTGTACAGTATCTGAGTGCCAGTATGCACTGTACTGTATAGTCAAACGTTATGATGTAACAACCAATATTAGTAGCTGGAAAGTAGTAGTTTTGGTGGCATGTCAGAAGCATAGGATAAGGGTAGTCATTACCGTACACTGCGATAAGAGAATTTCATTCTGATACTCATGTGTGAAGATAATGGGTACTGTAAGCCACCTGTTACAGATTAAGATATTTATGTGTGTGTAGTCACCACTAGCTGTACAGTATCTGAGTGCCAGTATGCACTGTACTGTATAGTCAAACAAGTCTACGTGGATCAATTGCTTAGCAGACTTACCTTTGCGAGCCTGCAAATTTTAAGTCCAAACGCACCATTCACACCTGTCTCACTTACCTGATTTTCCCACAGTACAGCTAACAGCTAACTGCATGCATGGTTCTGAGTACCAAATGTACTACGAAAACGATACTCTGGGAAAGTGGTTACCCTCGTAAAGGAGACAGTCCACAGCGGAACGGTGAAGGCAAACAAATTACCTACGTGCATTGTAACAATGGCGTTGTGTCTGGCAAAATCTTTGCTGGTTGCTTGACATCACATAAGTCTGTGAGTAGGTCACAAAACAAAACTCACATGTAAATCGCAAAATAAACGCACTTCCTATGTGACTTGGCCATTGACGACATTAGGTACATAATGCACAAAGACAAAGTTTATTTTGCCATAACTGTGGAGCTGCTTTTCAATGTGTTCGCTCAGTTAAGACTCAAGTCTCATTCTCCTCAATAATGAGGCATCAACCCGCTTGCTGCCACCAGAGCGAAAATAACGTAACGCTACCATGTTTTATAATTGTGAATGTTTTTGATATTAACATACCTTCCATCGGTACGTCCAGGTGAGGCCATTGTAGAAGGACATCTGCCAGAATTTTATCTCTGCTACCTACTACAATCCTAAATATTATCACGCCCTACTTTGTCCCTGACTTTTTATGTTCCTCTGAACTCGTCCAAACATTCGGAGAGAAGGGCTGTCCGTTGCTGCAAACTACATAGTATTTATGCTTACCGCACGTTTCATATCCATTCGCCAGCCATCAAAACTTCCAGAAGACGTGCCTTCGGTAGCGCCACGATGACCTGCGTTCCTCGGCCAATACCACCACAACCACAATCCGCGCCTTTGCCAGAGCTCGCTCGCTCCAGCGATTTGTGAATTAAAGTTGACCAACTGAAATAAAATCTAAATATCTCGGGATTGTAAACACATTGCTTTCCTCGTAAGTCGATAATATTTTTTTTTGTGGATTACCTTCTCATAGTACATATGCATCATTTATTTCAACTATCTACATCTACATCTACACCTACATCCGTACTCCGTAAGCCACCTGACGGTGTGTGGCGGAGGGTACCCTGAGTACCTCTATCGGTTCTCCCTTCTATTCCAGTCTCGTATTGTACGTGGAAAGAAGGATTGTCGGTATGCTTCTGTGTGGGCTCTAATCTCTCTGATTTTATCCTCATGGTCTCTTCGGGAGATATACGTAGGAGGGAGCAATATACTGCTTGACTCTTCGGTGAAGGTATGTTCTCGAAACTTTAACAAAAGCCTGTACCGAGCTACTGAGCGTCTCTCCTGCAGAGTCTTCCACTGGAGTTTATCTATCATCTCCGTAACGCTTTCGCAATTACTAAATGATCCTGTAACGAAGCGCGCTGCTCTCCGTTGGACCTTCTCTATCTCTTCTATCAACCCTACCTGGTGCGGATCCCACACTGCTGAGCAGTATTCAAGCATTGGGCGAACAAGCGTACTGTAACCTACTTCCTTTGTTGTCGGATTGCATTTCCTTAGGATTCTTCCAATGAATCTCAGTCTGGCATCTGCTTTACCGACGATCAACTTTATATGATCATTCCATTTTAAATCACTCCTAATGCGTACTCCCAGATAATTTATGGAATTAACTGCTTCCAGTTGCTGACCTGCTATTTTGTAGCTAAATGATAAGGGACCTATCTTTCTATGTATTCGCATCACATTACACTTCGCTACATTGAGATTCAATTGCCATTCCGTGCACCATGCGTCAATTCGCTGCAGATCCTCCTGCATTTCAGTACAATTTTCCATTGTTGCAACCTCTCGATACACCACAGCATCATCTGCAAAAAGCCTCAGTGAACTTCCGATGTCATCCACCAGGTCATTTATGTATATTGTGAATGGCAACGGTTCTATGACACTCCCCTGCGGCACACCTGAAATCACTCTTACTTCGGAAGACTTCTCTCCATTGAGAATGACGTGCTGCGTTCTGTTATCTAGGAACTCCTCAATCCAATCACACAATTGATCTGATAGTCCGTATGCTCTTACTTTGTTCATTAAACGACTGTGGGGAACTGTGTCAAACGCCTTGCGGAAGTCAAGAAACACGGCATCTACCTGTGAACCCGTGTCTGAGGCCCTCTGAGTCTCGTGGACGAATAGCGCGAGCTGGGTTTCACACGATCGTCTTTTTCGAAACCCATGCTGATTCCTACAGAGTAGATTTCTAGTCTCCAGAAAAGACATTATACTCGAACATAATACGTGTTCCAAAATTCTACAACTAATCGACGTTAGAGATATAGGTCTATAGTTCTGCACATCTGTTCGACAGATCTTTATCTGTTAATACGTCACATTGTTTCTTCATTCATTTTACTACTGTTTTATATTTTGCTGGCCGGTGTGGCCGTGCGGTTCTAGGCGCTTCAGTCTGGAAACGCGTGACCGCTACGGTCGCAGGTTCTAATCCTGCCTCGGGCATGGATGTGTGTGATGTCCTTAGATTAGTTAGGTTTAAGTAGTTCTAAGTTCTAGGCGACTGATGACATTAGAAAATACGTCGCATAGTGCTCAGAGCCATTTGTTTTATACTTTATATTGTACGAATATGAATGTTGTGGTTTTATATGTTTTGTAAATCTTTCGTTAGGCTAGGAGAAGTACTGTGTCAGAGAGAGAGCGAACGACTATCGATAGAGAGTGTGCGAGTTGTGGTGGTACGCGGCCGGTTCGCGGGTGGAAAAAACGTGAAAAAATTCGACGTGAAAGACGGTGATAGCCGGAGGAACAATTAATTACATTGCGTCCACTGTGTTAATAGGAGATCATGCATTATTAAGTGAACAGTAAAACCTGAAAAGTATATCGAATGTTTGCGGTGACGATTTTACAAACTGTGTGAACTTGTGACAATTGGCCATGAATCAGACACCATTGTCGTGTGGAGACACTAACTGTTAGAATTGCGTGAAAGTGGAACAAACCAAAATGTTAAGTAAAATTACAGTGCTGTGATTTGATCAAGAAACACTTATTATATCGTCCAAACTGTCTTAAAGACGACGACGTAAATTTAACTGATGTTTAACGGACTGTTGTAGCGGTAAACAAATGTGACTATTTTCCTGTGGCAACACGGTGAAAGAACTGTGCGAAGTACTGATTAACCGGATATATATGGTAAATACTGAAGACATTGCATAATTCCGATCTACCCGCACCTCGTGATTAATAAAATATCGCAGGCGTAACGACAACGCACACACTGGAGCTATTATTATCGCGCTAGTGCTTCCAGCTGGTTCGACTACAGCGGAGACGTGGACCACCGCTGTAACTGGAATATTAATTAAACAGGAGGTTCCATCATTATCTTCACGCCACGAACCAGGATTCACTTCACACATCGTCCGCGCGGACCACCGGTGACGTCATCGCACTGCCTGCAGCAACAGTTAAAGACATTAAAAGAAAATTATTACGCCCTCTCTCTTTTCAAAATTAAAGACAATTGCAGTTAAATTAACTATTTTAAAAACAGTCACTATATCACTATATCTCAATTTTGTTTAGTTCCAATAAATATTCTTTCCGTTATTTCGTCTTGTTGACAGTGTTGAAAACCCGCCAAATTAAGGTTCAATTAATAATTTCCTTTCAAAATTCTTCTCAGACATTTTGCTGCTCATTATAATTTTATTTTAATGCTTATTTGTAACTTCTTTTGGAGAGAGTACATATTTTAATTTTGTGTTGTAAAAATAGCTACCATAAAATTACGCATATTACCAGCTGATGCTGTCCGCCATTACTGCTTGAAAACTGCACCTATTTTCTTATTGGCTGTCAGCTTAAAAACAAAATTACGTATTTCGTGGGCATCTAGCAAATGCGCGATGTCTATGTAGGCCCCTACAATAATTTGTTTTCACTTTTGCAAGATTACTGGAATTATACTGACCTCGATTGTTCATTTGGCCCCGTTAAAGAGATTTATCGAATCTATATAATAATTGTAGTGAATTACCTAATTTATTATTTTATTACGTAAACATTGGTATTCTATATTTAGATTAAAATTTACGTGTTATTGGTCTCACATAAGATTCGTCACGTTCTGACAAAGACAATGCCAATTTTATTTCTTTCGTCCATGACTAACAGGAGTAATCAGATTCATTGTATAGGTCATGTTTTATTATTTAAAAGGATTTTTTTTTAAAAAAACGTAGAGGACCAGTTTCTTTACAGGATCCACTGCTCGAATCACGTTCAAACACTACTGCAGACAGCTACTCAGCTACGACTTGCTAAGTTTTTCCTTTAGTATTAAAATTTAGCCTATCATGGGCGAGGAGTACACTGATTGTGGGTAGTGGACAGCCATACCACTATCAGGTCCCAAATTGATGCTTAATTTAAATTGTTTTCTTTAATAGTGGTGCTATATACTATTATTAGTTGGTTTAGATGATTCTCTCCTATTTATCTTTCACTACGTCAAACTATCTGTATTATGCTGTATAAGAATAGGAGCGGCGCGGGGTGGCCGAGCGGTTCCAGGTGCTTCAGTCTGCAACCGCGCGGCCGCTACGGTCACAGGTTCGAATCCTGCCTCGGGCATGGATGTGCGTGATGTCCTTAGGTTAGTTAGGTTTAAGTAGTTCTAAGTTCTAGGGGATTGATAACTACAGATGTTAAGTTCCATAGTGCTCAGAGCCATTTGAACCATTTAAGAATAGGAAATCAAAACAACTGCAGAAGTGTCTGCCGCTATGGACTCAGTGGAAACCGTTATGAGCAGTTATTTTAGTGCGTGGGAGAGTGACAAGAGACTGTCACTTTCACGCAGCTGAAGCTTCAGATCGAAAGCACCAGTGCACCACACGAACGCCAAGTGTACCGAGAGAGTCTTTGTCGCTAGCAAATTCCGTCTATAGCGGACTGTGCCAATGGAAGGCGTCATGCAGTATCTCTTCCTTGCTTGTGGAACTTTCACCTGTGACAGCCAGTCAGATGACAGGCTGTTGAAAGTCTGGTTACGGAAGGCATGGTTTGTACGTCGATTGGCATTCTACATTTCGCGTTCTGCTTTCTGGCACTGCCCTAGTCGCTGCCTGCTCGTCTGATGGACATGTTTCAGGCAGTTTTTTTACGTAAGCGTCAGAAGCGATCGACAGCTGGCAACGTCTGGATAGACGACACTTCTACGACAAGTGGCAGCATGGGGTGGTAGGCTTGGGCTTCCTGTGCGCGAGCGAAGCCCTCCCTCTACAAGATGGCTACTAGAGCCAACCAGCTGTATGTATAAAACTTCGCCCCTAAAGCGTAGAAGATTGTAGCTTGAGAGGAAGGCAACAAAATTAGCTTTACTTAGAAAAATAAAATGAAATTTAAGAAGGTAGGAATCGTCTTGGAGCCTTTCATAATTCATATCGTAGACTACGGAGAAGATCAGAAAATTCTCCGAATATACGTGGATGAGCAGAGAGACGTTCGACTATCTCGTGAATAAATTAAAGAGGAATGTTTCTTGTATCACTAAGAACTTTGAATAACCGATAAGTGCGGAAGAATGACTGACTACCTTAAATACGAAAGGGTGAGCATCTTTTCACACGACTGTAAATGGTGTGACGGCAGTGTCTTAGGATTGTAACTGAATGTTATTTGTTTCCACATTCGGCCCTAGTTACTTATTATATGTTAACCGACAAGGTTACAATCCTGTCACTAATTGTATGTACTAAGTTTTATCTATACTGTTTGCAGTGCATCACAAAGTATATTTTTAACGTCTTGCCAAAGTACGTAATCGTTAAGTGCATACACACCTGTCCCATAATATCACAAACATTAAATTCCTAATAAAACAGAATGAACAACCATGAGATTTTACTGGCCTTTGATTGTTGGGAGCGTAATTTATCAGCAATCAGTCTTAAGGCCAAGCGTTTAAAATAATATAATAGTCTGCATAAGAAAAGCAGATAAAAGTTTTGAAAAGAAAGTCAGATGTTTCGTAAAATGATTTGTCTAAAAGTAAGAAATAAAACATATCACAGAAACATTTAATGCACATTGTTTTGTGTACATGGCTTCGAGCGTAATTGGAAGACACTTCAAATGTTTCCCTGATCGATTTGATTTCTTTTAGGAAAATCATTTCATCGAATATTTCCACAAATTTCTTTCACTTTTTTTTTCAAGTTTTAAACAGAAAGCGTGATCTTACTGACACCTCATTTGCCTCCCTAGTGTCTTCTGCTCTCGAAATTTCTAAATTTAGAACGTGATTCTAAGCAAGCCTTTTTGGCATTTAAATATCACACCAATGTATTTTTTATGTGCTAGATAGCTAGGCCTTGAAGAGATGAACTTTTTGACACTTCATTCACACAGATAACGGTAGCTATTCGTGAAATATTTCATTTTTTGGCTCAAATGGCTCTGAGCACTATGGATTTCAATTTTTACTCAAATTACCAATTAAGTTGTCCTTACTTACCCTAATTACCTTCAAAGCAATAAAATATTATATTGATAGACCTCGCGTTAGTCACCCCAATTGTCCGTTTCTCACTCTTTGTTTGGCTATGAAAATTCGGACAAAATCTCATTATGCAGTTAAGAAGTCTTGTTTTAGCTCCATTCAAACATTTGACCAAAACAGCTAGAGTGTTAACCATACTGAAAAATTCGCCCTTTTTGTGTGCTGTCGTTCCCAAAAAAACCTCGTTTCGATATCTTGGACCGTTTATGAAACAAGCCGATTTTTATGACCATTTGATTACCGAAACGTTTGGGATGCGCCGTGGGCGAAACATCCGTGGATAGGACAACCGATATCTCGAGAATGAAAAGACATATCATTCCGCTCTTAACTTTAAATACAATTTCGACATAATCAAAATATCCACGGGTGTACTGCCAGTCTATAGTGTCCAACGGGCACAATATTTCGGCGATCAAACATGTCGCCATCATCAGGTGAAATGACGGACTGAGCTCCTGTGAACGTGCCGGCACGGAGATCCGTACGCTAGGGCTGCTCAGAGGGAACTGGGTTCGGTCTCGCTTGGATCTGCACGGAGATAACTTTTCCTCCGATGTGTGAAGGAGTTCGCAGCAGTTAGTGCTTTGCCTCCCATGCATGCTGATTTAATGCGTCTTCACATGTAGAATGTCTTCTTGGGTGTCTCCTCAGTACAGTTCTGCAGTGCTAGCTATGCAGCGAGCAGGTGTGGCCAGCGGGTGTTGACGCTGCGCGGCAGTTTGCGGCCCAGCGTCCGGATGTGGGCATTGTGTGACCGGCCAGCACGTTCGTAAAAGGTGCGGGCGGCCGCCTGGAAGAGGTCACGGAGCAGAGGTACTTCCGCGATGTCGGGAAGATGAGCGGTGGGGAAATCGTAAGCATCTTCCACTAGCCGTAGGAGTTGGTGAACTGCCGAGTGGCCCCTGCGAAAGCCGAACTGCTCTTCGGGCAGGAGGCCTTCCTCGTCAAAGTGGCGCTGCAGCCGCCTGATGTACACCCTTTCAAATACCTTGGAGACGGCCGGCAGTAAACTAATAGGTCTGTAGTTCGCGGACTGACGCAGATCCTTCCCCTTCTTCGGAATCGCCACGATCTCTGGATGCTTCCAGGACTGAGGAAAACTGCAGGACTGGAGGATTACATTAAAGACGGCGGCGAGATGAGTGACAGCCACCGGCGGCAACTTCTGGAGTAGGGCGTTGGAAACCTCGTGTGGGCCCGCAGCTTTCCTGTGGTGCAGGGCACGCAGGATGGACGACACCTCCTCTGCCGTCGTCTCTTCAATGTCATCATCGTCGTCGCGTGCCTCCAAGTAGCGTGGGAGCCGGTCAGCAACCAGGTCGTCGTGGACAGCGTCGGTCGGGTCTTCGATCGGCGTAAACGCAGCTTCAAAGACGTCTGCGAGGGCATCAGTGCGGAGTGCGAGGTCGGGGCGGCGTTGCTACGTTGGCAGCGTCGATCGTGGTTGCCGCAAAGTGCAGAAGTGCTGCGTCCGCTCCGGCTTCCGCAGGGGGCGGCCCGGCGGCGAGGGAGTCCGTCACGGCTGCTTGAAATCTGCCCCAGTCGATGCCAGCAAGTGAGATGCCTCGCCTGGGCTGTTGCAGGGCGTCTAAGTCGATATCGAAAACCACTGGGACATGATCAGAAGAAAGTGCCGTCCTCGTCGTGGCGGTGATCTGATGAGGGATACCCTTGACGACCGCGATGTCAATTATATCCGGGAGGCCACGGGCAGGGAAGATTGTCGGGTCGTACGGCCCCACCACAAGCGCATGATGGCGTTCCGCTACCCGGAGCAGGCAGCGGCCAGCGGCATTGGTGATCCTGGAGTTCCAGGAGACATGTTTACTATTGAAGTCCCCGGCGACGAACACCTGCCCCCTCAAGGAGAGCAGAGCATCGATGTCACCAGGGTCCATTGGACGAGACGGCGGTCGATAGGCAGCGACGAACGTGATGGCGCCCGCCGAGGTGTGAAGGACGACACCAGTGGCCTCCAGGGTTGCCAGTGGTGGAAGTTGTATCACGTGATGACGAATGCCATTGCGGACGTAAACGGCTGTCCCACCACCCGCCGTCAGTCGATCGGTGCGATAGCTGGAGTAGTTGGCCGCCCTGACGTCGACCCCAGGCTTCAGGTGGGTTTCGTTGATAAGGCAGACGTCGACGGCTTCATCTCGAAGAAATTGGCGAAGTTCACCAGCTTGAGTGCGGACGCCGTTGGCATTCCACGCGACGACTGTGAGCCCTCTAACGCTGCCCATGGTGCAGCTGGTGAGTGTTGACAGCGGTCGGGGCAGGAGAAGCCATCGGCACTGCAGCTGTGAGTTGCTGCGACAGGCATACAATCAACTTCGTAGCACTGGTCACCAAGGCAGTGAGCTGCGCGACGAGGTTGGCCAGGTCAGTGGTGGAGGCAGCCGGCGCGGCCCCGTCGCTGGAAGGGGGAGGCGTGGCTGCCTCGCTGTGAGAGTCCACCTGGGGCTGCTCGACTGACGGTGCCGAGCGCTGGGTACCCACGGGGCGCTGACCCCCGCGCCGGCGGTTGGCGGGGCGCGGTCCGGCCGACGTCCTGGGAGAGGCAGTACCCGGGTCCGCCACTAGCAGCTGTGGTGGAGGCTCAGGAGCCTCATGTATCGGCACGACATCGAACGCGGCAGGAGCAGGAGCAGCCGACGCAGCCGGGACGGCGGAGGGCGCCCCTGACGTTGCCTCCGCGAAAGAGACGCCGGGCCATCTCGTTGCTGGCTTCTTCGGACGCGGCGCTGGTGTTTGGCCACGTTGGCGAGCGATGGCACGCTTCCACACCTCACACCCACGATAGCTGGCCACGTGAGCACCGCCACAGAGTGCACATGTCGGCTTCTCGGTGGGCGGACGGGGGCACGCACTTCCTGCGTGGGCGCCGGCGCCTTTAACACATCTGCCCGGCATAGAGCAGTGGCGCGCGACGTGATTGATCTCCTGGCAGCGAAAGCACTGCACAGGGCCTCTCCTGGAGCGAAGATCTTCGGTATGAACCGGAACGTCGGCGACCCGCGTCAATTGGTATAGTTTGCGGTTCTCCACGGTGTCGGAGCAGACGACCAGGAAGAGCGGCATATCATCGCGCGATTTAGGCGACTTCATCTTCACGACTGCCCGTATGTAGAAGCCCAGGTCAGCGAGTTCGCGATGCAGGTGATCGGCTTCCATGTTGAATGGGAGGTCCCGGATGACAATCTTCAAGACTTTGTCAGGTGCGGAAGCGTGGGTATAGAACGGGATACCACGCTCAGACGCCTCCTGAGTGACCCGGCGATAGTCGTCAGCAGTGCGGAGTGTGACCCTGTACAGGTCTCGTCCGGCAGGCTTCACGGTATACACGGCCGTTGTCCAGCTGCGCAACAACTTCTGCAGTTCCCTATAGGGCGGCCGAAACTGGAGGACCACCGGCGGAAGATGGGAGTCTTTCTTCGGCGCAGGATCGCGCGGCAGCTGGTCCGGCGCGTCAGCGAGCGCGTCGAATGAGTTGGCGACGGCACTTGGAAGCGTCGTCGATGACTGCATGCGTCTTGCAGTGCGCCGAGCCGGGACAAAACCATCAGCGTCAGGGGCGAAATCTTGCTTGGCCCTCTTCTCGATCGGCGAGCAGCGGACGTCGCGGCTGTTGCCCTCCTCTTCTGTTTCCCACTTCGCTCGCGTGGCTGAGGGGTGGTGGAGCTCTCATCTTCAGAATCGGGGAGCGGAGCAGACAGCGCTGTCTTCAAAGTTTCCGGAGCCGTGGCCATCAAATCCATAGCCATAGCACTGGTCGTTATAAGTGGGGGGCCAGATGGGGCCGCCGACGGCGCAAGCGCGGCCGGACGGCGATCTGCCACACCCTTCGCGTCGCTAGCAAGCGCAGGTACGTCCTTCTCGCGGCTGCACATCTCAGCGACTGTCCTCGGTGGGTTCGGTCGCGGCTGCGGCCGATTTAAATACCCTCCACCCTCGGCGCGCTCCCTCCGCCGTCCGCGCCCCGCGCCACGGTCGCGCGGTGGAAAAGATTGCGACGGCGTCTGAGATGACGTCGGTGTGATGGCTAAGTCCGCCGTGGTCGTCACAACTATAGGTTCGCTCGATTTACTCTTGATTAACCCAATCGCTGGTTCCCAAGCCTTACTAAGATTATAGCCACAGTCACGGTTTATGAGGTCTTCATTGGTGCGAATTTCTATGGCCTCTCTAACAACGCTGTCCCAGTATCTCGACGTCTGTACCAGAATCCTCGTTCGGTCATACTCCATAGCGTGATTGTCCGACAAACAATGTTCAGCGACCGCCGACTTGCTCGGATACATCAGTCGAGTGTGCCTCTTGTGTTCACGGCATCGATCCTCGACGGTACGCATCGTCTGACCAATATACGACTTGCCACATTGACACGGAATCTGGTACACGCCGGCCTTCCTCAAACCTAGGTCATCTTTGGCGCTCCCCACCAGTGCACGAGTTTTATTCGGAGGACAAAACACAGTTCCGACCCGGTGTTTCTTCAGAATGCGGGCGATTTTCCCCGAGAGTGCGCCTGTGTATGGAATAAATGCAGTGCCTACCTCCTCCCTCGTGACTTCATCCATCTCAACAGGTTGTGCTGCAGTGGTTGGGTGGAGAGCACGTTGAATCTGCCACTCTGAGTACTCATTTTTTCGAAATACAGTTCTCAGATATTCCAATTCCTGGGGTAGACTCTCTGCGTCAGAGATAGTGCGCGCCCTATGTACTAGAGTTCTCCGCCCAACCAATGCAGCACAAACCGCGGAGTATCTGCCCCTGGTGGCACTTTCAGAGGCACCAAATCCACATTATAGAAAGAAAAAAACCTTCTTTCTCAAAGCACCTAGCATTAAGCGCACGTTATTCTATCCATTTTCTATATGGTTTTGAAACTCATCTCTGTTGGTTTTTGAACATTTTTGAACACATTCTAGGTTGATTTCTGAATGAATCATAAGTTGACTTTTGAATGTATGCATTGCGTACGTGATGTATTTTTATAAAAATTTCGCAGTAGTACCTTCCGATCTCATGCTTGAGAAACAGGAGCGTATGAATGAAACAAGAAACTATTTCATACCATAAAACTTTCTGCTTGTAGTAGGCCTAATAGGCATATGATGTTGGTACTTCGTGAATTATACTCTGTCGTGTTATTTATGTAAATGAGGTACATAAAAATAACCATTTGTGCCAAAACAGTCTCGGTTATCTTGGCGTGTGTCGCAGTTGCTGCAGTGTTAGAAAGACCTACTTCTTTTTATCTAGAAGACAGACAATCAGGCGTAATCAAATCGAGAAACTATGGCCATGTGTCCCTCAACTACACATCTGCATAAAAATTAAAACTGCTTCGTGAAAACTTGCTGCATCCACCTACATTTCATTCTACTCATGGACAACAAGATAAAATTATATATTGCTCTTCCTAGTCCTTCGTCCTCAGCTCGTGGTCACGCGGTGGCGCTCTCGCTTCCCGAACGCGGTGTCCCGGGTTCGATTCCCGGTGGTATCAGGGATTTTCACCTTCCTCGTGATGAGTTTCTGTTGTCCTCATCACTTCATCATCATTCATGAATGTGGCGAGATTGAATTGAGCAAAGGTTGGGAATTTGTAAAGGCGCTGATAACCACGCAGTTGAGAGCCCCACAAACTAAACATGATCACTTACAGTCTTTCGTAACATAGCCGCAGCTGCTGCAAGACTGAACTACTACGAGGTATGTGGATGCAGAAAAGGAAGTACTCTGGATGTGTATGTTCTGGATCAATGGGCCCACTGTTCTCCTTATCAGCAGAGTCAAATGTCAATGTCCTTTTTATCTCAAAAGTCAATTAGCCTATTCTGAGGCAGTTGTGTGACTTATCTTCAAGGTCAATGTCATCCCCAGACCCATGTTCCCTCCCACGCCTGCCTGTAACACCTTTCCACACCTATGTGGGCAAATTGTGCCAGTCTTGTCATTTGTCTTCTATTCACTGCAGTGAAAGGCTAAACATCATGACAAACTGTCAGACAGATTCCTCACCCATGTTCTCTCATCCAATCTGCACTCCTGTCCTATACACACAAACACCTCACATGTGCCTCAACATTTTACACAGTTTCGTTTTTACAATTTGCAGCAGAGTATTGTGCCCAACGGCATTTCTGAACGCACTCCACTATATGACAGCCATCTTCCATTGCTGCTTATAGTTTTGAGACCATTTGTAACAATTTTTCTGGTTTCCTCCCAGTAATAAAAAACCACTTTTCATCATAGTCACCCAAAGGCACAAATGAGAGGTTTTAAATGTTTAACAATTGCTACAACGCAGTCTTTAAACAAATATACACAGCTGTATCACATTTAAACAAGTGACGGCCTACTATGGTGTTGGAAAGTATTATATAACAACTATTAGATGTGTACCAACATGGTACTTAGATATGTTACAAACAGTGGCCAACACACTGTGATGTCACTGTCAGGTCAGCTAAGAAAAGTTTAACATCACAATAGTACTGTCGACTTGTAAATAATGGTGGAAATTACGAACTTTTCTACAGCTATGTCACAGACCACTGGACATAGGCACAATATATCTCTGAATTACGCTGCTGTTACCACTACTGCCACTAGGATAGGAATTGAGGAGGTGGACACTTTATTTAAAACAAAGAAAATAACTATCTTCCATGGCCCATAACATAACTGCATGGGGCCCTTTGAGCTGTCCGTCTGGATCACTTTGGCTCACAATGTGAGATCCCAGCCCTGCCAGTGCTTCACCCTCAGCTGTTGCAAGTCGCTGCCTTCCGACTCGCCGAAGACAAGAGTGCAAAGTGACTCACAGCGCCAAGGAGTGAATCCTAGCTGCCAGCATCACCTGCATGTCCTGGATCAATGGGCCCACTGTTCTCCTTATCAGCAGAGTCAAATGTCAATGTCCTTTTTATCTCAAAAGTCAATTAGCCTATTCTGAGGCAGTTGTGTGACTTATCTTCAAGGTCAATGTCATCCCCAGACCCATGTTCCCTCCCACGCCTGCCTGTAACACCTTTCCACACCTATGTGGGCAAATTGTGCCAGTCTTGTCATTTGTCTTCTATTCACTGCAGTGAAAGGCTAAACATCATGACAAACTGTCAGACAGATTCCTCACCCATGTTCTCTCATCCAATCTGCACTCCTGTCCTATACACACAAACACCTCACATGTGCCTCAACATTTTACACAGTTTCGTTTTTACAATTTGCAGCAGAGTATTGTGCCCAACGGCATTTCTGAACGCACTCCACTATATGACAGCCATCTTCCATTGCTGCTTATAGTTTTGAGACCATTTGTAACAATTTTTCTGGTTTCCTCCCAGTAATAAAAAACCACTTTTCATCATAGTCACCCAAAGGCACAAATGAGAGGTTTTAAATGTTTAACAATTGCTACAACGCAGTCTTTAAACAAATATACACAGCTGTATCACATTTAAACAAGTGACGGCCTACTATGGTGTTGGAAAGTATTATATAACAACTATTAGATGTGTACCAACATGGTACTTAGATATGTTACAAACAGTGGCCAACACACTGTGATGTCACTGTCAGGTCAGCTAAGAAAAGTTTAACATCACAATAGTACTGTCGACTTGTAAATAATGGTGGAAATTACGAACTTTTCTACAGCTATGTCACAGACCACTGGACATAGGCACAATATATCTCTGAATTACGCTGCTGTTACCACTACTGCCACTAGGATAGGAATTGAGGAGGTGGACACTTTATTTAAAACAAAGAAAATAACTATCTTCCATGGCCCATAACATAACTGCATGGGGCCCTTTGAGCTGTCCGTCTGGATCACTTTGGCTCACAATGTGAGATCCCAGCCCTGCCAGTGCTTCACCCTCAGCTGTTGCAAGTCGCTGCCTTCCGACTCGCCGAAGACAAGAGTGCAAAGTGACTCACAGCGCCAAGGAGTGAATCCTAGCTGCCAGCATCACCTGTTGTCCCCAGCTACATGACGCAACACTCCGTTATCGTGAGAGATCAAGCCTTCCCTCCCAGATGAGGTGAGTTCTAGGAAGCCAGCCACCAGATACGCCATCGATTTTAGTGCAGACTTCTAATTTAATTACAGACTTGTTCGAGCAACGTTTCTGGAGACGTAGGGAGGTGTGATCTGCATGAACTATCTGATCAAAGTATCCGAACACTTACTAACGGATATTAATGTGGCATCTCTATAAAAAAAATCGCAACATGTATGTGAGATTTCCGTTGAATTTCAAATGGTTTGTATGGAGGTACTGTAATTTCCAATCATAGTGTTACTGAATCATTTCGACATTGCTTGGAGTAACATGTCAACATAGAAACACTATTTCGCTCACGGTATGTGTACAAGGCACAAAAAAATCACTAAAATCGGTACCAAACGCCTCCCACTATTTACTGTGATCTGTGGTACAAATGTGGGTCAAAAACCGGATTTAATACTTTGAAGTCCGCATCGATTAACATTATTACATACAGAAGAGCGCGATGTGTAGAATTTAGCACATTGTTCATTTTTCTACTTGTTACTCGAGATACTTGATACTCAAATGGCCGATATTGGATATAGGGTGAAGTAGCATATATCTCACCTGTCTACTGCAGTAACCTTGAAGTAATTTGTTTAGTAGATATGTGTCTAAGTCTGTCGATACATCGTCTCATTTTCTTAAAATTTGTGGAATAACAGTATTTGTGGACCATTGACAGTTTATACTACTTTTCTGCTAAGACCACTGGCTTTATATTATTTGTGGGGACAATAGGAGCTGAGGTCCTTTTTTTCTTATGGTCTATTGTATAACAAGATTCATGAGTCACTCAACTTAAGCTCGCTCTGTATGATTACTTCTCTATATTTTATGATTACTACTGTCTCCAGTTCCGACAAATAAGCCATAAGCAACACGTTACATTAGATCTGTCCTCGTGCGCTACACTTAACTGGCATTTTCTACAAATGAATTCGATATCACATTATTTTTTTTTTCGGAGATACTAGACACAGGGTAGTGCCTTAAATGACTATTTTATACATTACTTTTACGCCTTTGAAATAAAACGAATAATACCACAGCATCGATGTAATGTCTTTAGTGGATTCTTATCGTACCAGTGGATGCAGCACAGACTGTTGTTAAGCGTTGAGCTGAGCAATTCTATCACGTTATTTTAGCGCAGGCTTTCCATCGTTTAAGTCTGATAATTCTGCAACTATTGTAGCTATCAGGGATTTTTAATGGCACAGTACGTATTATGTTTGTTGTTGCTGTGGTCTTCAGTCCTGAGACTGGTTTGATGCAGCTCTCCATGCTAATCTATCCTGTGCAAGCTCCTTCATCTCACAGTACTTACTGCAACCTACATTCTTCTGAATCGGCTTACTGTATTCATCTCTTGGTCTCCATCTACGCTTTTTACCCTCCACGCTGCCCTCCAATACTAAATTGGCGATCCCTTGATGCCTCAGAACATGTCCTACCAACTGATTCCTTCTTCTAGTCAAGTTGTGCCACAAACTCCTCTTCTCCCCAATCCTATTCAGTACCTCCTCATTAGTTATGTGATCTACCCATCTAATCTTCAGCATTCTTCTGTAGCACCACATTTCGAAAGCTTCTATTCTCTTCTTGTCCGAACTATTTATCGTCCACGTTTCACTTACATATATGGCTTCATTCCATACAAATACTTTCAGAAACGACTTCCTGACACTTAAATCTATACTCGATGTTAACAAATTCCTCTTCTTCAGAAACGCTTTCCTTGGCATTGCCAGTCTACATTTTATATCCTCTCTACTTCGAACATCATAAGTTATTTTGCACCCCAAAAAGCAAAACTCCTATACTACTTTAAGTGTCTCATTTCCTAATCTAATTTCCTCAGCATCGCCGAACTTAATTCGACTACATTCCATTATCCTCGTTTTGCTTTTGTTGATGTTCATCTTATATCCTCCTTTCAAGACACTATCCATTCCGTTCAACTGCTCTTCCAAGTCCTTTGCTGTCTCCGACAGATTTACGATGTCATCGGCGAACCTCAACATTTTGATTTCTTCTCCATGGATTTTAATTCCTACTCCGAATTTTTCTTTTGGTTCCTTTACTGCTTGCTCAATATACAGATTGAATAACATCGGGGAGAGACTACAACCCTGTCTCACTCCCTTCCCAACCACTGCTTCCCTTTTATGTCCCTCGACATACATATGTCTACAATGCTAGAAACGTAGGTTTGCCCTTCCTTAATCTAGCTTCTAAGATAAGTCGTAGGGTCAGTATTGCCTCACGTGTTCCAACATTTCTACGAAATCTAAACTGATCTTCCCCGAGGTCGGCTTCTACTAGTTTTCCCATTCGTCTGTAAAGAATTCGCGTTAGTATTTTGCAGCTGTGACTTTTTAAACTGATAGTTCGGTAATTTTCTAATCTGTCAACACCTGCTTTCTTTGGGATTGGAATAATTATACTCTTCTTGAAGTCTGAGGGTATTTCGCCTGTCTCATACATCTTGCTGACCAGATGGTAGAGTTTTGTCAGGACTGGCTCTCCCAAGGCCGTCAGTAGTTCTAATGGAATGTTGTCTGCTCCGGTGGCCTTGTTTCGACTCAGGTTTTTCAGTGCTCTGTCAAACTCTTCACGCAGTATCGTATTTCCCATTTCATCTTCATCTACATCCTCTTCCATTTCCATAATATTGTCCTCGAGTACATCGGCCTTTTATAGACCCTCTATATACTCCATCCACCTTTCTGCTTTCCCTTCTTTGCTTAAAACTGGGTTTCCATCTGAGCCCTTGATGTTCATACAAGTGGTTCTCTTATCTCCAAAGGTATCTTTAATTTTCCTGTAGTCAGTATCTGCCTTACCCCTAGTGAGATAAGCCTCTACATCCTTACATTTGACCTCTAGCCATCCCTGCTTAACCATTTTGCACTTCCTGTCGATCTCAGTTTTGAGACGTCTGTATTCGTTTTTGCCCGCTTCATTTACTGCATTTTTATATTTTCTCCTTTCTTCATGTATATTCAATATTTCTTCTGTTACCCAAGGATTTCTACTAGCCCTCGTCTTTTTACCTACTTGATCCTCTGCTGCCTTCACTACTTCATCCCTCAAAGCTACCCATTCTTCTTCCACCGTATTTCTTTCCCCCATTTCTGCTAATTGCTCCCTTATGCTCTCCCTGAAGCTCTGTACAACCTCTGGTTCTTTTAGTTTATCCAGGTCCCATCTCCTTAAATTCCCACCTTTTTGCAGTTTCTTTAGTTTTAATCTACAGGTCATAACCAATAGATTGTGGTCCGAGTCCACATCTGCCCCTGGAAATGTCTTACAATTTAAAACCTGGTTCCTAAATCTCTGTCTTACCATTATATAATCTGTCTGAAACCTGTCGGTATCTCCAGGCTTCTTCCATGTATACAGCCTCTATTTTATATCTGTTATTTATAGGTATTTTATGTTAACTACTTTTTCCAGAAATAGTGTAGCAGAAAGGTTCTAGATTTTATTTTAGGCTAACTATTGTTTTCAGAAACAGTGTAATAGAACAGTACCGAATTTTTTCCCTTATGTATTCACAGTTAGTTACATCCATTATCAACTCTAAGCCTCTCTCTGGAACAATCACTCGTTACTCAGCAATTTTCTGCAGTCTACCAGCAATGCTACGTTCTTCTTATAGACAGTTGCAACATCTGCAGCCTGCCTCTGAGTATTACAATAAAAAATATATACTGTAAAATGGTCTTTCCTCACAGGGATCGAAGTGAACCACGCCCATACTATTATTTACATAGCATTGCCACATTTGAACTCTCGCCCTTGCTCATAAAAGCAATTCATAACCTACTTTCAATTCTATTTTTCACCAGTGGTGTACTTATTCCCACGACAGGCCCTACATCCAGAAAATTCGGAATGGTACACATCTTCCCATCACTCCATCCAACCTACCCAGCCTGGACTGATGGTCTTCAACTTGGTAGCCTTCTAGAAGAAAGAAGAAGAAGGACTACGTTTTAAGATTGCAATGTTTAACTTCGATTATAGTAAGGCAAGTACATATTACAGCATTAATTTCTTATCATGATATGGATAGGCTGGCTGTTGATGATGCATTTGTCTGTTGTTGTTGTTGTTGTGGTCTTCAGTCCTGAGACTGTTTTGATGCAGCTCTCCATGCTATTCTATCCTGTGCAAGCTTCTTCATCTCCCAGAAACCACTGCAACCCACATCCTTCTGAATCTGCTGAGTGTAGTCATCTCTTGGTCTCCCTCTACGATTTTTACCCTCTATGCTGCCCTCCAACACTAAATTGGTGATCCCTTGATGCCTCAGAACATGTACTACCAACTGATCCCTTCTTCTGGTCAAGTTGTGCCACAAACTTCTCTTCTCCCCAATCCTATTCAATACTTCTTCATTAGTTATGTGATCTACTCATCTAATCTTCAGAATTCTTCTATAGCACCACGTTTCGAAAGCTTCTATTCTCTTCTTGTCCAAACTATTTATCGTCCATGTTTCACTTCCATACATGGCTACACTCCATACAAATACTTTCAGAAATGACTTCCTGTCACTTAAATCTATACTCGATGTTAACAAATTTCTCTTCTTCAGAAACGCTTTCCTTGGCATTGCCAGTCTACATTTGATATCCTCTCTACTTCGACCATCATCAGTCATTTTGCTCCCCAAATAGCAAAACTCCTTTACTACTTTAAGTGTCTCATTTCCTAATCTAATTCCCTCAGCATCACCCGACTTAATTCGACTACATTCCATTATCCTCGTTTTGCTCTTGTTGATGTTCATCCTATATCCTCCTTTCAAGACACTATCCATTCCGTTCAACTGCTCTTCCAAAATTATTTTGTCTATAAGAAAAATATACCAAAGCTGGTAGATTGCAGCGATCTGCAGAGTAGCCAAGGAATGGAACATAGAGAGACTTGAATTTCACACTGAATGTAACATAATGGAATAAATCCAGTAGTATTCTACAATATAATCGCTGGAAACAGTAATTATTGTAAAATGTCTAGGAATAACCGACCTGTAGTGCACAGGTAGGTGGATAAGTGGGGACAATATGCAGTGCTTTGCTTCTTGTATAGTGGCGGATCTCTGGAGTTTTCCGAGTACCAGTCAGAGCGCTAAAGGTCGTATGAGTGGAATAAGAAATTTAATAGGTTATCTCTGACTGGAAAGTGAAAACGCCCCTGGAAACCATTATAAAGATAAATTTTGAAACTGATTTGAGTGCAGTAATTAATGCGGCCCATCGTTCTAGAGTGTAACTTCCTCCCACATTCGTCTCGGGAAATTAGAGTTAGTACACAGATTTACTAGCAGTAATTTGTGTCACATGAATTGAGCAGGATGTGAGCTGCATTTCGACTGGTAAATACATCCTCTATTAATATGCGCTAGTAGACGTCCAGATATAGCAGACAGACAGTGTATGCACAATATGAATCACGCAGCGCATTACAAGCAGCAAATAGGAAAGCAAATACGTCCTTGGGCACTGGAGTATAAACTGCTAGTGGAAAAACAGTGGGCCATTGAAGACATGCAAACAATGATTATGAATTACACTACTTGTCATAATGTACATGTATGATTATAACTCGCTGATTGCTAAAATAGTCGCAGCATTGTGAAATAGATGGATAGCCAGAACTAAAACAACGTGGAATATTTGCTCAGTTCAATGTTTAAAAGTGTTCTGCATTGTGTCCACCCCTACAACAGTAATATAGTAAAGACATTACATTGATGCTTTGATATTATTTGTTTGAGACCCAGAGCGGATAAAATAAAGCAAGCAATAATCATTTAAAGCTCTGATACGCATCCAGTAGTTCTAAACAAAATAATGTGAAATTGAATTCATCCGTCGAAAATTATCTTCAGATTTAGTGTGTGGGTGGAGGTTTACTGTAACATACTGTGCTTGGTTTATTGGTGGTAAATCACAGGAAACAAGAGCAGTCGTAAAATACAACGAAGTAATTATCTATTATGAGTACCTTAAGTTGAATGGCTTGTATCTTGACCTTAAGAATAAAAGCACCATAAACTGCCACTGTTCCTGCATTATCATTCCACAGATCTACAAAGAAAATGAGATGATATATCAGTTAGGCTTGGAGAGATGTCACTTAAACAAATAACTTCAACCGGGAAAGATAACGATAGCCTATCATAAATCGAATATGATAGACATTGCACTCTTGCGTAGCATGCGGGGGAAATCAGCAGTGCACTAAATCTGTTCATATGCAAATTACTTCCCAGCTACTGTGGTAGACAAATGAGATATGTGCTACTCCAGTATCAGAGTCATTACGCTGGAATAACATGTAGGAAGAATTAACAAAGTGCTAAATCTCTAAACATCTTGCTGTTGTGTGTGTAATACTGTTAAGTGCTGTAGATCTTGAATATTACATCTATTTTTCGTCCGACATAGACACCACGGATCACTGTACGTAGTGGAGGGTGTTTGGTACTGAATTTAGTGGCTTCTTCTGCCTTATATGTGTATTTTCAGTTGGAATAGGCTCATGTGTTGAGATGTTACTGTGAGCAATGTCCGAATAACAGTATTGCATTGTGATTGGATATTATTCTAAAATACCTATAAAAAACACTTAAAATGGATTATAAATCCCATGTGAATTTCGCGATTTCTTTAACATAAGCGTGCGACTCGACCAGCAGACAGAGCTCATATTAATGTTCACTATTAGGTGTTCGAATACTTTTGATCACGGAGTTTGTGCAGCTTACACTTCAATATATGTGCAGCAAATTTGCTCAATCAAGTTTTGCAATTTAATTAGTGGTCTGCACTGAAAGGCATGACCCGTCTCCTAACTGGCTTGCTAGGACCACTTCATATGGGTGGGTTAGGGGAAGGCTTGACTTGTCCCGATACGATACGATGCTGGCAGCTGGGATTCACCTCTGGGCGGTGTGAGTCCTTTCACACTCTATCTCTGGCCGAGTCGGAGGGCAGCGATGTGCCGCAGCTGCAGGTGCCAGACTAGCAGGGCTGGAATCTCACAGTGTGAACCAAAGAGGCCCAGACAAGCAGCTGAAAGGGCCCCATGCGGTCATGTTGTGGTTGATGGAAGATATTTATTTTGCTTGTTTTAAATAAAGCGTGCACTCCTCAGTTCCTAACCTAGTGGGAGAAGCGGTAACAGCAGTGTAATTCAGCGATGCATTGTGCCTGTGACCTGCAGTCTGTGACATAGCTGTAGAAAAGTTCGTAATTCCCACCACTATTTAATACTGTTGTGACGTCAGACTTTTCCTAGGTGACCTAATAGTATAGACATAGTGTGTTGGCCATTGTTTGTATCACACCTAAGTACCAGATTGGTACACATCTAACAGATGTTACAAAATACTTTCCAAGAATACGGCAGGCTGCCGCTTGCTTAAGTGCGAGACAACTTGGGTATTTGGGTAAATGCTTCACTGTGGCAATTGTCAAACATTTAATATCTGGGTGACTATGATAAAAAATGTTTTTTTTTATACTGGGAGGAAATCAGCAAAATTGTTACAATTGATTCCGAAGCTGTAGATAGCAAAGCAGGAGGTGATCATACATTGGAGTCCTTTCACAAATGTCTGCTGCAAGTTGCAAAAAGAAAATATGTGTAAAATTCTGAGGCACATGTGAGCTGTTTGTACGTACAGGGCAGCAGAGCAGATAGGCTGAGAGACAGAGCATGAGTGAAGTGTCCATCTCATGGTTGGGCATGATGCTAAATCATTAGCTACAGTGAACAGAACACAAGTGATAAGGAGAGAATGAAGGGGAACGAGTGGGTTGGGGGTGGTTGGGGGAAGTAAATGAGAAGGGCACTGACCTTGGAAAGAACTCACACAGATGCCTTAGAATAGAGGGCATTGACTTTGGAGATAAGAAGTACATTGGACCTTGACCGTGCTGATAAGAACAATAGCTCCATTGATCCAGAACAAACCCAGCACCACTACAAATGGCGTCAGTGGATTTTAGTTTCTCCACCAAACCAGCTCATAGAGTAACAGGTTTTCTGGCAGTATAAATCACAAATGTTAAGCACATTGGTCCTGCACAAGTCATATGTACAAGGCATGGCTTAATAAATGATGAAATTTCTTGTTCTGTTTCGGTAGTCAGGATTTAAATCTTAATTATTGTGAACCAATTCAGATTAAATACCTTAGTTGCGTTTGTGAATGCGCTGACCTCTCCAAAGTGCTATTCTTTCAGTCAAACTTCGTTATGAAATGTCTTATTCAATATCTCGGGGAAGTTTCAGGCGAAACTGTGTTCATAGTAATTGATGAAAAACAATGTTTAAATTTACAACCAGTGACCTACTTTCACAATATACGACGTTGTTGCTGCATTTTTCGAGGAGTGTTTTTAAAACACTACCTTGTTCAACATATCTAAATTGCAAGAAAAAAGCGTACGATGTTGACGAAAAAGGCACAAAAATATAATCAATGTAACTGGTTTGTAGTTTTCTATCTGTAAATCGACAACTTGTTGAAATTTGCCGCGCTGGGTAGCCGAGCGGTCTCGGGTGTCTTGTCACGGTCCGGGCGGCTCCCTCCGTTGGAGGTTCGAGTCCTACCTCGGGCATGGGTGTCTGTGCTGTCGTTAGCGTAAGTTGTTTAAGTTGGATTAAGTAGTGTGTAGAGTTAGGAATCGATGACCCTAGCAGTTTGGTCCCTTAAGAATTTGTAAATAGGCTGTTTAGGTTTTTATGTTAGTAACGCCACGTAAGGCTCTGTATGAAAATCACTGAATGTGCTGTGTGCAGTCTGTGGCTGGTTGACATTGTTGGAATATTCACTACTGTAGCATTGGGCAGTTGGATGTGAACAGTGCGTAAAGTTGGACAGTTGGAGGTGAGCCGCCAGCAATGGTGGATGTGGAGAGAGAGATGCCAGAGTTTTGAGAAGTTACTATAAGTGAACGATCTGGGCGTGAGTCTGCCAGAACAAGGAAATTTGTAAAGATGGATGTCATGAATTGATAGATATATATTTGATGACATTTGTTGTCTATCAAAATCTTTCATTTGCTAACTATGCCTATCAGTAGTTACTGTCTTCAGTAGTTTGAATCTTTTATTTAGCTGGAAGTGTTGGCGCTCGCTGTATTGTAGTAGTTCGAGTAACGAAGATTTTTGTGACGTAAGTGATCCATGAAAGGTATATGATATTGTTAGTCAGAGCCATTCTTTTGTAGGGATTATTGAAAGTCAGATTGCGTTGCGCTAAAAATATTGTGTGTCAGTTTAGTGATGATCAGAATGCGCATAGAGAAAACTGTTTGATTACGTTGAGTTTTGCTCAGCTGTTTGAAAATCAAATAACGTGGAAGTTTACCAGCACAGTCATTCATAATGTTTCTAAGGGAATGTTACAAATTCACACACACATTTTAACATTTGAATTGTAGAAATTTGTGGGCGCCGTTTACCTTCCTCTGCTTGCATTACAGCAAAAGACAAAACACAAAACTTGAAACTTTGATGACGCTATGCAACTAATTGTTTGTTGGCACTCTAGTATGTTGTAGAAATCTGGTCAGTATTTTGGCGAGTTCCTTGAGACACGTCGGCTTTGCATTATTATTATTATCATTTCGAAACATCAATTACAGAATTTAAACAATATCAGAAATGTCCGAAAACTGTAACGACACTGCAGGAAGAAGCAAATGTGTTTTCTTGTTCTCCCAACAGAAATATTTCTTCTTCTTCGTATCTTTACTTTCTAGATATTGCTCGGACAATTATGATGGAATCCCTCTGTGCATTGAAAACCTCAGCATAGGAAAAGTGTAACGTGCAGGTAACTATTAGAAAATTTTGTGAATACGCCGCAAGAACAAAATTATGACCATTACCACACTACAGTGCACTAAATTTCATATATAATTGTAATACATGTTAACAGTTCCAGTGAATGTAAAGCATCAGCTATCTAGTATCACATCTGTTCTACTTGGAATGAAGAACTAAAGTGTTCGTTGAACCCAGGCAACTCTTAGCAAAGACATTGTATTGAACAACACCTCTTCGCACTCATTTGACATACTAGTAAGATTACTGTTGCCGAAGAATTTGTTAAACGGAACATTATCTGATTTCGTTTGTAATACTTTAAAACATTATCTATAATATTAACTGAACATGGATTTTGGTGTACTCTTATAATAAACAATACATACCAGAAACCATATTACCAAGAAATATTATAGAGAACTTCGAAAAACAGTATTTTACTTCCGATACACTAATTTTATAAAATGAGTTTTGGTATTGCAGCAGAAAATTTGTGTACCTTTCTGCATGAATATATTTGTTATTATTTTCAACGAAACATTCAAAACTTACTGCTTCTGTAAGGATTTGCAAGAAGATTTAAATTTTTCGATCATTTTGTGGTAGTGTGTTTGCGAAAACAATTGCAACTATCCGTTCCTATGCAATCATATGCTGACATCTCCGTCATACTACTTTTTCCAATTCTGTACGTAAATATTGCTGTGACATAGTCTAAGGCAATGTTAGACATTTGTACGAAGTGGTTCCACTACAAAAATCTTGTCCATAAATAAGCAGATTTATGAAAAAGGCGTTAAATCGTAAATACTCTGTGCGACGGTTTTTCAGGAAAAAATTATGAATGTTTGACTCGCTTTGTAAACTGTAAACCTGTTGCACTTTGCAAGGCCTGAGGCAAGCGCAGTGTACTTTTTATTTTCTTTATTTTATTTTTTGTAATTATTTGCGAGCCATCCATGGGGTAGCAAAGGTTGCTGCGCTAACACTACTGTACAACAGGACAGAGTTGAGGTTTTGCAGAGCGAAAAGATGATAGTGTCGGCGAGCGGCAGCCATTGCAAGTGAACTTTTTAAACTAGAAACTAAATTATTGCCAGGAGGCATTTTTTTGCGCCAGTGTGTGACGTCTCCAGAAATCGTGGGCCTACTTAGCCACTACATAATACTGCACTGAAGATAGTCTGTCGTTGTACATCATGTTTAACATCAGTCACTTTAATCAGTTCCTTTGCGCAAATTCTCGAAAACTGTTGAGTCCCAAATGGAACACACAGAATGTAATCATTTTTTATTACAAATGCTTAAACCTACCATGAATTACTACCAACAATTAAACAAGGGGCATGCCAAGCTTCTTCTCACTTACTGTACTATGTATAATCCAGAAAAATGTACTTTCCAAACTAAAATGCAAATGTACTTAACTAGGTTCTGTACGGGAGCATCAAGACAACATCATTTTACGTGGTTTCTAGAAGGAACGAAACCGTATAATTCAATTACTTCACTTACTAGAAAAGGACAAGCCGAGTTCCTAGCTCCAGTTTGTTACACTTTTCTGCATTATTCTATAACAAAAGTTGCACAGTTTGCTTCATAGATAACTTAAGCTCCATCCCCGGAATCGCTTCATTTGGTGTTTCTTTCATACTGTGTCTATTTATTCCTTTGCTACCACTGAACTATGTCCTGTCCACATAAATAATACCCTCACAGAAATCAGAGCGTCAAAAGTAGGGTCCCTAACGGTACTTCTTCGAACACTCAAACAATTCACTATACCTCAGTGAACCCGTCTATTAATCATTCTCCTGGAGCTATTTTCGTCGTCTCTGGGATCTAAAAATTGCCAACGCTCTCAAATCAAAATTGCCTCCTTTTTCTGCATAAAACCTAGATAACTGTGCGGTTCATAGCCTTTAATATCAGTAAAAACCAATGTACCCGATTTGCTTGTTCCCCATTGTCGAGCCTGGTGGTCTGACAGTTGGGTTGGGTTGTTTTGGGGAAGGAGACCAGACAGCGAGGTCATCGGTCTCATGGGTTTAGTGAAGGACGGGGAAGGAAGTCGGCCGTGCCCTTTGAAAGGAACCATCCCAGAATTTGCCTGGAGCGATTTAGGGAAGTCACGAGAAACCTAAATCAGGATGGCCGGACGCGGGATTGAACCGTCGTCCTCCCGAATGCGAGTCCAGTGTTTAACCACTGCGCCACCTCGCTCGGTGGTCTGACAGTAAAGTGCATGCCAGGAAACAACAATGTCGCGCTATCGAATTTCGATCAACAATGGTACAATTCAGACTGCTTTTAACCCAGTCTTTCGCTCTCAGTGAAGTGGTGTAGGTTAGGTACACAGTAGTCGCCAAAGTAACATCCAGTTGAAAAACCTGCTCCAGGTTATTGAGCGACGCGAAATTATATTATTCCTCAAATGAAAATTCTCATCATTATCGTCACATTTTTTGCCTCCAAAGAGTGAAGTTTAATAGCGTTATGCAGCTAAAGAGCAAAACATTACCTGCCAACTCCATTAAGTCACATTCAGTCTTTATCACAATTTATGCTTCCTTTTTGCTCATAAGACTGTGCACACAGTATTAAATTAGACAGCACGAAACTTTCAATCCCAAAGGGCGCCAGTAGTATAGTAAAAGGAAGAGACACTATATCAAGAAAAGAAGAAAACCGTCAGCCATATCGACAATCCAATACGCACGAAGTTTATACCTGCAATGGAGCGGCTGAATTTCTAGAAATTATACCTGTCCCTCTCTGAATAGACTAAATGTCAACTCTTTCTCAGTTGTGACATACACAACCGGAAAAAATTAGTACACTTGGAAAGACAACGTCTATTTTGATCTGATGACGGCATATGCCACCTGGGGTCAGTAGATGTATCGACAGTGGTTTCAACGTCGTCGGCCGACAGATATCGTAGTGGCATAGCTACCAGAATGTCATCTTATGTCTGCATTCTAATAGGGAATGCACAGAGCCTTGACTTACGGAAGGCGTTCGATACAGTTCCGCACTGTCGCCTGATAAACAAAGTAAGAGCCTACAGAATATCAGACCAGCTGTGTGGCAGGATTGAAGAATTTTTAGCAAACAGAAAACAGCATCTTGTTCTCAATGGAGAGACGTCTACAGACGTTAAAGTAACCTCTGGCGTGCCACAGGGGAGTGTTCGGGACCATTGCTTTTCGCAATATATATAAGTGACCAAGTAGATAGTGTCGGAAGTTCCATGCGGCTTTTCGAGAATGATGCTGTGTAGTATACAGAGAAGTTGCAGCATTAGAAAATTGCAGCGAAATGCAGGAAGATCTGAAGCGGATAGGTACTTGGTGCAGAGAGTGGCAACTGACCCTTAACGTAGACAGATGTAATGTAATGCGAATACATAGAAAGAAGGATCCTTTATTGTATGATTATTGATAGCGGAACAAACACTGGTAGCAGTTACTTCTGTAAAATATCTGGGAGTATGCGTGCGAAACGATTTGAAGTGGAATGATCATATAAAATTAATTGGCAAGGCAGGTGCCAGGTTGACATTCATTGGGAGAGTCCTTAGAAAACGTAGTCCATCAACAAAGGAGGTGCCTTACAAAACGCTCGTTCGCCCTAAACTTGAGTATTGCTCATCAGTGTGGGATCCGTCCCAGGTCGGTTTGACAGAGAAGATAGAGAAGATCCAAAGAAGAGCGGCGGGTTTCGTCACAGGGTTCTTTGGTAAGCGTGATAGTGTTAAGGAGATGTTTAGCAAACTCAAGTGGCAGACTCTGCAAGAGAGGCGCTCTGCATCTCGGTGTAGCTGGCTGTCCAGTTTTCGAGAAGGTGCGTTTCTGGATGAGGTATCGAATATACTGCTTCCCCGTACGTATACCTCCGGAGGAGATCACGAATGTAAGAGTAGAGAGAGTCGAGCGCGCACCGAGGCTTTTCAGCAGTCGTTCTTCCCGCGAACCACACGCGACTGGAACAGGAAAGGGAGGTTATGACAGTGGCACGTAAAGTGCCCTCCGCCACACACCGTTGGGTAGCTTGCGGAGTATAAATGTAGATGTAGATGTGGATATGCCACCTGGGGGATAGTAGATGTAACGCTGATTGTTTCAACATCGTCCGCCAACAGATAGCGTAGTGTCATCATCATATGTGTCTACATTCTAATAGGGAATGCTCAGAGCCAGAAGGCTCAGTGTGGTGCTAACGTGTGAAGCAAGCAGGCAACCATGCCAGAGAGATGCACCGTGCTTCCTAAAGCCAACTCATCTAGTTGGAAAGGTGTCAAATGGTGACCTTCCGAGTGGCGCGATTGTCATTTCGGAGAACTGCTACACAAGTTGGACGTAATGTGTCAGCTGTGCAACGATGCTGGCATCAGTAGTCCGGTGAACATTCTTACATCCGTAGACGATGTTCTGGACCACACACCACGAACGCCCAGTAGTACGTCGTGTTGTAAGGGCAGCAGTGGCGAATCATACATCTACCACATCACAGATAAAGAGGGCTTGTGCGCCCAGCACGTACAATTAGCAGTGGTACTATGAGCGTGAACACCTCTAGCCCGTCTTCCACTCACGACACATCATCGAAGTGAACTGCTCGACTGATGTCGCCAGAGGATCACTTGCAAGATGGAATGGCGCCCCGTGGTCTTCGGCGATGAAAGCAGAGTCTGCCTGCACGAAAGTGATGGTCTATGTCGAAATGGTGAGTCCAGTCTCACAAAGAGCATCTGTACAACACGAACTGGCCCCATCCCAGTCCTTATGGTCTGAGTTGCAGTAAGCTACAACTTCCGTTCACCTTTGATATTTCTGGAGAGGACGCTAATCAGCGTTCGGTACATACAGAATGTAATTAAACACGTTCTTTTGCCATACTTCCAACGTGAAGGTTATGTGCTGTTTCAACGGCATAATGCTTGCCCAAGCACTACCTATGAAACTCAACGTATTTTACAAGATGTGCAACAACTTTTCTGACATGTGCGGGATATGACGTGACTCATGTGGTTCATCAACCAACAACTCGTACAGAAATACACTACAAGCCATTAAAATTGCTACACCAAGAAGAAATGCAGATGATAAACGAGTATTCATGGGGCAAATATATTATACTAGAACTGACATGTGATTACCTTTTCACGCCATTTGGGTGCATAGATCCTGAGAAATCAGTACCCAGAACAACCACCTCTGGCCGCAATAACGACCTTCTTGCGCCTGGGCATTGAGTCAAACAGAGCTAGGATGGCGTGTACAGGTACACCTGCCCATGGAGCTTCAACACGATACCACAGTTCATCAAGAGTAGTGACTGGCGTATTCTGAGGAGACCAGACGTTTTCAATTGGTGAGAGATCTGGAGAATGTGCTGGACAGGGCAGCAGTCCAACATTTTCTGAATCCAGAAAGGCCCATACAGGACCTGAAACATGCGGTCGTGCATTATCCTGCTGAAATGTAGGGTTTCGCAGTCATCGAATGAAGGGTAGAGCCACGGGTCGCAATACATCTGAAATGTAACGTCCATTGTACAAAGTGCCGTCAATGCGAACAAGAGGTGACCGAGATGTCGCCAAACACGGATGCGACCATTATGATGCTGTAGACAGAACCTGGATTCATCCGAAAAAATGATGTTTTGCCATTCGTGCACCCAGGTTCGTCGTTGAGTACACCATCGCAGGCGCTCCTGTCTGTGATGCAGCGTCGAGGGTAACCGATTCCATGGTCTCCGAGCTCATAGTCTATGCTGCTGCAAACGTCGTCGAACTGTTCGTGCAGATGGTTGTTGTCTTGCAAACGTCCCCACCTGTTGACTCAGGGATCGAGACGTGGCTGCACGATCCGTTACAGCCATGCGGATAAGATGCGTCTTGCAAACGTCCCCACCTGTTGACTCAGGGATCGAGACGTGGCTGCACGATCCGTTATAGCCATGCGGATAAGATGCCTGTCATCTCGACTGCTAGTGATACAAGGCCGTTGAAATCCAGCACGGCGTTCCGCATTACCCTCCTGAGCCCACCGATTCCATATTCTGCTAACAGTCATTGGATCTCGACCAATGCGAGCAGCAATGTTGCGATACGATAAACCGCAATCGCGATAGACTACAATCCGACCTTGATCAAAGTCGGAAACGTGATGGTACGCATCTCTCCTCCTTACACGAGGCATCACAACATTTCACCAGGCAATGCCGGTCAACTGCTGTTTGTGTATGAGAAATCGGTTGGAAACTTTCCTCATGTCAGTGTCGCCACTGTGTCCAATCTTGTGTGAATGCTCTGAAAAGCTAATCATTTGCATATCACAGCATCTTCTTCCTGTAGGTTAAATTTTACGTCTGTAGCACGTCATCTTCGTGGTGTAGCAATTTTAATGGCCAGTAGTGTACGTGACGAAGTCGAATAGCTGTGACATAACGTATCCTAGGACAGTATTTGGCATCTGAACGATAAACTTGATGCCTGAGTCAGAGCCTGCATTGCCACCAATGGAGGCTATACCACATACTAATATGTATGTTTCAGCGTGGGTTGTACCTCGTACCTCAGAACTGCTTGTGCTACTGATGTGTAAATATAATCATTTCATTTAAGTTATATGCACTGTTGCAACAATAAATCTTGAGTGAATTGGAAATCTCTAAAACCATGTACTAATGTTTTTCCGGCAGTGTATGACCCAATACTTATTTCCATGTGTTTTCCCTTCCATCTGAAAAAGACCCTGACAAATCATTCACAATTTCTGAATTTATTCGCTTGTATTTCTGTTTAGTCTTTTCCGGAATTAGGTCTCCTATTTTAAATCTCATCTTGTCTCCATTTTCTTTCAAAAGTTTCCTTTTTAATTTGTTTTCTAAATATCCTCCTCTTTTCTTGCAAGGTCAGTTCACTAATTACTGTGAACTCTACTTTCTGCACAGCAAGATCACTTGGTTTTTTACTGTAACGTAATTTTCCACAGGGCTGACGCTAAGGCTAATTAATAATTGCTGTTACTGTTTCCATCTCTGTTCCTATCTTGTAACAAGTGTCGTAGGGTCAGTACTGCTTCTCGTGTTCCTACATTTCTCCCGAGTCTGATCCTCGCCGAGGTTGGCTTCTGCCAGTTTTTCCATTCTTCTGCAATGAGTCTGAGTTCGTATTTTGCAACTATTACTTATAAAACTGACAGTTCGGTAATTTTCATACCTGTCAGCAACTGCTTTCTTTGTAATTCGAATTGCTACATTCTTCAGAGTTAGTTTTAATATTAAGACTCCCTAAGTACCTGAAGCGATCATCGATCTTGAAAGTGAATCCTTTTATAGTCAAAGTAGCACCACTTCTGTTTTTCTAACTTATTACCACAGATTCTGTATTCTTGTAATTCGCACATAATCCTGTTTTGTCAGCCATTATGCAATAACTTTGGCTCATGTGTTTAATTCCATTTTGAAAGTAGACAAGTCTAGTAGTGTTCACTTTGTACACTTAGATCTCTTTTGGATTTGTTTTACTTAATTCTTTATCGATCGTCTCTAAGCCGAGGCGAAATATAGTAGGTGAAATGGCGTCTCCTTGTAGCAGTCCAGGACACATTTTGCTACAGGTGTCGGCGTATGCTTTTATATGCCTTTTTGAAATGTATAAACAAGCTGTAGACTTCTACATTGAATTCCCATGCATCTCATTTATTTGTGTAATGACTTAAAGCGGATCTATTTCTGCAATAATCACTTTGGTAGTTCCCAATTAGGTCTAGAGTTACGGGAATCAGACTGTTTAATAGACAAGCGGATAGAATTTTCCCCTGAGAAAATCAATATAGTCTGAAACGACAGCAGAAGATTTCTTGATGCATTTCGTTTTTTTGAGATGTCTTCAGAATTCAACCACGTAAAGATAAATTTTCACATTCTAGCCTTCATAAATCAACATGCAGTGAAGAGTCCTACGTCTTACATTGGGCACACTGGCCCTATGTTCAGATTTCAGGAGCATATGCTTGAGATGTGACTTGCTTTCGCGTGTCTTTTCTGGCCTGTCTCCTCTCATTTTTGCCATCTTTATCATAATTTTTATTATGGCTCTATGGGAGAAGACCGAATAAGTTCATTCCGGATAATACAATGAGTACTGAGAACTCTAATCATCCTTGGTGTAGGACTCTGCATGCTTTCTTTGCGGTACTGTTAGCTTTCATTTGGGTGGTCTATGGCAGAGCCAGGATAACTGTAGGGGCTAGAGAAGGCAGAGACGAACTGAATCTCGGTTGAACTTCCTGTGAATTTTTTAGTGTCTGTGGACAATAGCAGCCGGTTTGTCCCTCTGCACATGCGACCAGAGTTGCATTCCGGTCTATTGTTCACACTGTTCTGGGACTGGGAAGGCGCAAGCCTGGTGGTGGTGAATTATTTTGCGTCTCGGCCTAACTTTGCTGACGCCACCAGCGAGTGATCTTCCCAGCACCGGATGCTAGACGCCCCCCTGGGTGCGACTCTGGCGCAGACTTTTGGTCTGTAGCGATGGTTGGAACTATTGTCCCGTGCCAGCGAAGATGTAGGAAATCGATTGGCGCACGATGACGCTCTGTGACATCAGAGAGCCTTGACCTTAAATTGGCTTGACAAGACCCCACTGGAAGCATTTATGTCGTTCGCTAGTTTAATTGAATTTTCCACTGCACCTGGAATCTTGCGATTTGCGCATGTTTGCACAACCGCCGTCGATGGGGAACTTTTGACAGTGGTGGTGGTCGCGAACGGTTCTACTTGAAAAATGTGAGCGCCTGGTACTTTAGGGAGTTAATCTGGGTCTACCCTGGTACCGCATGGGTGCAAGATTTCGTGTCAGGCGTTCTTCTATGTCTCTCCTGCTGGAGACACTTTATCACGAACTAGGAAGGGCACTGTGTCGGTCAGGAACGGAGCATATTAGAAGAGTCGCGGCGCGGATTTCAGTGACTAAACCACCTGTTTGCAATTTGACAACTTCGTATTGCCAAAGACGTTTGTGATAAAGTATCTTGGTTGCTCTGGCATTGTAGGGACTTCGTAAAAGTTTTTGCTCTGAGCAGCACGTGTTCCAAAGTCGCCAGTACCACCCAAATTATTTTTTCTAATTAGAGTTCTCACCACTGATAGGTATACTGTTAGGTAGCAGGCGTCTAGCATTTAATGTGCAGACTCGAGTGGTTGATCAGATCACTCTTATCATTCAAGCTTGTGGCCAACTTTTTTCCAATATTACAATTATCAGTCTGGAAGAAGTAGCCGAACGAGAGAGACGCAGCAAGAGGGAAGTAACCGCGTTTGTAACTTTTACGAGTTCCTAACCAGGAGCGATTGGTATTATATCATTTGTGTGCTTTAATACTCTAGTTTCTTGAGTTTATGGGTGTAAATTTAATATCCAATAGCCATAGTTCTCGCGTTTTCGTTTGCCCCGGACGATTTTGTGCCATATTACAAGTTCCTAATCAGAGCCGAATTCACCTGAGTCCTTCAGTAGTTCGGGTTTTGAATATCTGCTTATTATTAGACACAGTCTCTGTGATTTCGTCAGGGTCTAAGTAGAATTGCCCAGCTCGTACTGATAGTCCGTTTATCTGCATACTTAAGTTTTCCACGGTCTTTAGTATGGACAGGGACTGCGATTATTGTCTGTGGATGTGAGCCGAATTGGTGACACTTTACTCTCAGTTTCAGGCTGTGATGGTTTCTGTTACACAGCTTGAGGCTGCAGTGGATGGGCATCACTGTTGTGGGGATCCAACGGACGTCCAGCACGTCCAAGTCCTCCGATCGGTCCTCACCGGTGGTGAACCCAGTTACTGCTCGCACTTAAATTGACCCCTCACCAGTGGTCGAGTGGGAGGTCGCCCTGGGGCGAAGCAGGTGGCGAAAAACTTCCCAGGCGGCCGCACGTAAGGCCTGCCCGGTTTGTCTTACAAACAGGTTCCAGGTGCTGTCTGTGGCTGACACTATCGCTGAGCCAGATGCTGTCGCCTGTCCTGTTTCAGAGGAAACCTCTCAGCCTGCAATATCCGCGCATTCACACAGGGTGGGACTATTGGTAGTTGGGAGCTCCAACTATGGCACATTAGGGCGCCCCCTAGGGACTTGGCTGACAAGAAGGGAAAGAAAACAAATGGACACTCCGTGTGCATACCAGGTGGAGTCATTTCAGATGTGGAAAGGGTCCTCCCGGACGCCATGAAGAGCACAGGTTGCAGCCAACTGCAAGTGGTTGCTCACGTCCGTACCAATGATGTGTGTCACTTTGAATCAGAAAAAATTGGTCCAAATGGCTCTGACCTTTATGCGACTTAACTTCTGAGGTCATCAGTCGCCTAGAACTTAGAACTAAGTAAACCTAACTAACCTAAGGACATCACACACACTCATGCCCGAGGCAGGATTCGAACCTGCGACCGTAGCGGTCGCTCGACTCCAGACCGTAGCGCCTAGAACCGCACGGCCACTTCGGCCGGCTTGGATCAGAAGAGATCCTCTCTGGTTTCGAGCGGTTAACAGAAGTGGCAAAAGTTGCCAGTCTTGCTTGCAAGAAGAAAACAGAGCTGACCATTTGCAGCATAGTCGACGGCCTTTTAACTAATGAACGAGTGTTGTCGGAGCGTGTTGGGATTTCGAGAGAAACAGCAGGCGTCTGTAACCTGGCGGGGGACATCACTTAGTCGTCGGAATCAGGTGAATTCAAATGATGTACACCAAAGACGGGAATATTCTTGAGAATATGACAGGTAAGCGATACTGGACGAAAGGGAAGCTGAGAGGTGAATTGTAGACCATGTATTCTAAGTACTCCGTGCTACCATATTACAACGTACGTCTCACAAAGTGACTTCAATGAGAAAATTAGGGGCTAATACGAAGGTTTCTACAGAGAGAATCAGGAGCAGAGTTTTCGTCGTTTGTTTTCTATATAAATAAGAGACAACATTCGTCCATGAGTTTTGTGTGCCTATGAATGGACGGACCGACATCTTAATTGGTATCTTCGTACATCCATATTTAAATTGGACGAAAGTGGGACACAGCTGGTATAATTTTTATTAAAAATGAAACTCCTCCAGCTGTACTTAAGATGTTATATTTGGCTACTAGTTTCGACGTTGCATGAACGCCATCTTCAGGCCCCTACACTTTGATGAAATAAATTGTGTATAGCTCAGGACTAGAAGTCCGCGGTGAGACCAACACGTGCTCCAAATGGATGGCAGGTAGTAACTAGTGCGAAGTTTAAACCAGTGGGTCAAAGATAATAAAACTAATTGGTAGACTGAATTTACATCTATACGCTGACTCTGGAAGCCATCATACACTGTGTGATGGAGGGTATCCTGTACCACTACCAGCCATTCCCGTTCCTATTCCACTCGCAAATACACTGAGGGAAAAAGTCTACCTGGATGTCTCCCTGTGAACGGTAATTTCTCGTATCTTCGTAGTCCTTATGTGAAACGCATGTTGGCGGTAGCCAGCTTCAAATATCAGTTCTCAATAGACTTCCTCGAAAAGAACACCAGCTTCCCTCCAGGGATTGCCATTCGAGTTCTCGAATCATCCACCCAACAATTTGGCGAGAGCCAAGGTGAATATTCCTATAGGGTTGTATTCTGATGGAAGCCTAGGTTGCAGACCCGTTCACGTTTGAGATGTGGTGTCCAGTAAACATTTATTTTGTTATTGCTCACTGTGTCAGCCTTTTTGGGGTATTTTGGAAGCGCATCTCAGTACGTTTTAGGTTGCAGGAGGGATGAGGGAAGCATATTATTAAACATCCTGATATTCACTTCCAACGATATATAAGCGCCTTGTTCTTCTCAGAAGGATAGGACAACTTTTGCGAGTCTAAAATCATTAACAGCTGTCCAGCACGGCGAGTTGTGGGTTGTCGAACAGGAGCGGTATACCCCTGACGTGGGTGGAGGTTCTCGACCCGGCGACAGATCTTCGCATATGACCCCGGTGGTGGAGGTGTCGCGGGGGTGGAGAAGAAAGTAAAGCATCCTACTGTTACCATAGAATGGTAGGTCTCAGCAGGATTAGTTCAGGAGCAGTATGTCTGAATTCTAAGTGACTCACTTCCACCAGCATGACAAGGCAACCGCAATTAGCGTTGAATATTTTCAGCTGTTTGATGGTGGTTACCCTCCATTTTGTATCACAGGAAGTGACTACCTAGCCTGTGGGAAGGCTCCAGAAACGTCCCAGAAGCGTCTGTAATGGCTACCTGGCGACTTTAATCCGACTCCAGGAAAAAAAATTACTCCCCATGCAGAGGGACTTTCATGATGAAATTAATTAATTGGCTCTTCAGTCTTATATCAGTGACATGCCACTGGGTGGGTGGATTTGAGGGCGAGAGTACCACAGATATGATTCATGAGTTGTAGTGGCAATCACGTTCTTTTTCGTTATGGCGAAATCTTTTAATGGAATTAGAGTCTTCAGCCTACACGTGGAGGAATTATCATCATAATAAAATCAGCTATATTATCGAATTTACATGTGATATATAGTAAAAACCTGATATTTACAACAGTTATGTTGAGAGATTTCGTATATGATAAGACATTTGCTTACTTTAGGAGAGAGTTCGAAAGTGAGGAGACATCCTGTGACAGAGGTAGTGCATGCTGTTAGCACTCCGTCATGAGTCCAAACTGAGTTTAATATTGGAGTTCTGTGATACAGGACGTACCAGATAAGAAAAAATATTTTTCTACCTGATGAGAAACTGCTTAGAGGAAATATAGCCTATGCCATAGTGTTGTACAGGTTATTTACAAGATATATCACTTTAGAAATGTGAAAACGCGTGTATGGTCCGATTTTTTCTATCTCGGAAAATATTGCTGCCAGTAAAGTTGAATTTCCCACCATTCTTTCAATTTCCCACCATTTCCAGGGGAGGGATGGGGATAGGGGAGGAACAGTGGGGAGGGGAGACGAGGGGAGGGGAGAGAGTGGGGGTGAGGGTAGCGAGAGGAGGGGGAAGGAACGCACATGCCAGCTGAGGAAGACCCATGACGTTATCAGGGGGGCGGGGTGAGGTGGGGTGCCACTGAATGTGTGCAACCTGCATTAACAAAGTGGTGTGATGCTCTCTTATCCCCACTACTGATGAGATCATACCCTTAATCTGTTTTTATGTATTTTTCCTATGTAGAAAAATGCATCAATAAAGCTTCTGTTGTCATTACAACCTAGACTGTTGTTCTTACCAGAAACAAGAATGTTGCTGAACCAGGCCCATAGAGCGCAGAATTTAGAAAATCGATGGGATTTTATAAGTGAAATCCAGTAAATTGCTCTGTAGTTATCACACACAAGGGATCATCCCCACATTCTTGCGGGTTTCCAGCCTGCAAGTTTCTGTCTTTCGAATTATTTCTGTTTAAGACTGTAGCTCTAATTCCAGTTTTCATTCTCCTTTTTTGAATTCTCAGCGCACATTGGGACACCACTGCAAGCCTTGTTATTCTTTAATCGCTTTATGGCTTGCTTTATTTTAATTTACTATTCGGGTAATGACTTGTACAACAACTGTACCAGGTTTTTAAATTTAATGTAAGGCTGTGCATAATTACAGCTGTGTAGCTGTGTAAAGTTCGTTTCGATGCTTTTTGTGTGTCAATCTTATAGGTCAGTGATTTCCAAGTTGATCCTTTACAAACAGTTCCATTACCACTAGATATTTTTATGTATTGATACAGCTGCCTAGCTCTGTGGTTCTTGAAATCATTACCTGCTTCTTTAATCAAATTCTTGTAGTATTCTCTTCTGTTATGTGTTAGGGTTCGTTGAGCTTCCTTGTGGATTTTATAGAGTCTTTCCTTTAATATTGTTCATTTCTTGCATCCGAGACTTCCTCACATTTCTTCTATCCAGCACGTTTCCTTCGCACATTATGTTAACGTTTATGTTTAAACCAGATTTTGTTAAGTGTTATTCTTTTTCCTCTAACCTTGGCAGGCTACGCTGCTGCTCTTACATCTGCTAGCAGTCATGTAGAATTAGAGGGATGTGAAGGGGTTGCCTGCCAGGATGTGCCTAAAATTTTCGTCATAGTTTGTTTCCTTCAAAATTCTCAAAAATGGTGGGTGCTTGGCAAGGTGGCAAGGGGGGAGGGGGGGGGGGGTTGTGGAACTGAGAGGGTGGAGAGGAAGCGTTTGTGAGAGGGGCACATCACTGTTTTATTGATGCATGTGTCAGTCACGCAGTCCTTCGGATCACACAACAGGAGATGCAAAACGGAGGGCTGACAAAGCATACGCACTAACTGCTGTTTCTTCCTTAGAGGGAGTGTCAGAAGTGACAAGAACGTCGTCCTGTTTCCCATCACACTGCGGACTGTCTTTTCTGAGCGTTAAATGTGTGGGAATGAACACGTCAAGGAAAGGGGTGGTTTCACCAACGCGCTTTACATCACTCCCTGGTGCCTTTTCGTCTCGATTCTGAGCGGCGACGCACCTGCAACGTTATCCTCTGCCTCTCGTAAGAAAACCGAGTCATTTCAATTCTGGGCATCACAGTTCCGACCTCCGTCGAAGAGGCGTCAAAAGAAGACATAAAATTTCAGTAAGATGGGATGCAATGACCTTCCCATTGTGTGACAGGTCCACGGTGGCGTTAGGAAGAATTGTAGTGAAATGTGGCGTCCGTGTGACATCATCAACCCACTTTAGACCTCACGTGAACTAAGCTGTAGCCCTTTTTTCTGCATTTGTCGCCCCTTTACAATTTGAAGCGTTGTCGTGCCAGAGGGTGACGTCGCAGGGTGCTACAGTTTTACATCATTACAGAAGAAGAATGTAGGTACCCCTGAGCCAAATTTCAAACTTTTACATCACAAGGGTCTTTTGAAGTAGTGATACTTCGATTGTGTTGCGCAGCGTCGTTTTCAAGCCACTGGAGGCTCATCATAAGATAGAAGAGTTACAGGAATACTCTCTGGACCATGTGCATCCAGACGCCTTCGCTGTTGTGTGGTGGCCTAACGGAAATACAGGTACTCGTAACAAAAAGCTTATGGAACGGAAACTGTGTGACATCTTGTGTTACTTTGTAAGTTGTGTACTGTATTTAGAACTGGTCTACTATCATAAGTACTTATACTAACAAAGATCCCCTTAAGTGCGAGGTCACAAATTCAGTCTTTAGCAAAGCTCATTTGGAAGTGGTGTATTAATGATTACGACAGGAAAAATATTAGCTGCTAATGAGTCACCATTTGCGTCGGTGGGGCGACGGAAAATGAGTGACCGGAAGGTGCAGAGACCAACCTTGTATCGGATGTATGGGCATCGTCGAGAGTCAAAAAAACTTGCACCATAACACAAAATGAAAAATGGCGCTCCGCAGTGATCACAGAGGTTCGCACCATCAAGATCGAAGGCGAAATCCTTGGGAGTTTCAAACTGTGTAGAACATTAGCTAGGTACACTCTTAAAAAATGTATTATTGGTGTAGCGGGGTGATAACTGATGGAATGTTATGGCATGCGATGAAATGCCAAACAGTCTGTGTAAGTAGCCTGTTTATATGCAGCGCCTTAGACTGCATTAATATCCAGACAGCGCTGTGCGCCCTCTGTAATAGACTCTGGGGCTGGTCGCACTCGCAGTTAGAAGTTAATGGCCTAGTTAGCAGTGATGGAGGTTAGAAGCAGTGTTAGCCCGAGCGGACGGTCTGGACGTGTGTCCGTCATGGAGATTTAATATTGGTTGGACATCGATTGTAAAATTTAGGTAATGAAACAATTGACGACTGTATAAATTTTGGAACTATATGTCACATGATTAGTGTAAAATTTGCTAAATACATTGTTTGCTCTGCAACAAAATCTTTCCTCTGCTAACCACACGCCTTTTAGTAGTCAGAGCCTACAGTAGTTAGAATCTTTTTATTTAGCTGGCTGTATACTTGCTGTATTTGCTATAGTTCGTTTCATGAAGATTTCCTGTAAGGTAAGTGACTTATGAAATGTATGGGTTATCGTTAGGATTTCTTTTAATTCAGGGCAATTCCTTAATATTCAGATTGCGTTGCGTTTCTATATTGTGGGTCATTAATGAATAGAATAAGTATGAGCTGTATTTGTCAGGGAAAATTCTGTAAGTCAATGTTCAAACGATAAAGACAAGCAAAGTGACAGAACGTTAGTTTCACCCAGCAGTTGTAGAAGGCTCAGTTGAATTATGCAATTTAAGTAAAAACGTTGAAGTTTCACCTTCTCAATTATTTCAGTTTAAGTAAAAAATATATTTAGAAGTTTCATCTCTCATCTATCTTATCTTGAACCTGGCTACCCTTTAAGGCGTAGACGCTGATAGCGCGATAATATATTTGATAGGCACGGAAAAAAAACATCCAGAGACTGAAATTGTTCAGTGCTCCCAGCTTATATGAACTGCAATGTCACACACTTTTCAGGAGGAATAGTTTACACATTCTCTAACGGAGTATGATTTTTATGCGCAGATCAGGAATCAAGCAAAGGCAAGTTATTTTGACCAGCTCTTGGCCAAACGCAGTGCTCAAACCATAATTGTAGTTCTCTTACGCTCATTTTCTCACTCTTGCTTGCTATGAGGCAAATATTCCCTACCGCCTTTGCCAAGACGAAGCACTCGAGAAAGAATCGTAGAGCACCTCCAACTCCTCGAAGCACAACAAATAACTTCCCAGCCAATTTACCAACCAGATTAACAGTCAGTATAACTGTATAAGAATGCGCTAAGGCATTGGTGTTAGTTAATCTTGATACAATTCTCTTGGTACCTCTAATTTCCAGGTTTCCTTTCGTAAGCATTTCCTTTTCAAATTCCGACAGGTTGAAGTTGAAAACAAATTCCTTACCCAGTGACGGAATAGGTTTCTTTATTGCATCTACAAATTTTCGGGCCGATTCCGCAGTTTTCAGTGCGTCGTCAATCTGACATTTAATTGGAAATTTCGTTATCTTACATCTTCCAGTTCTGTAGCACTGTTTGACGTTATGCAACCATCCAGTGCTTCTCTTGAAATCACTATAATCCATGTCGCGCGCAGGTTGATGAACAAAACGTGGCAGGCCACCATCACGCATATCCTGTAAATTGTGTCGACGATACTTGAAACGCGCAAACGCCAGTTTTTGTAACAAGCTCGTCTTGTCATTCCTTGAATATCAGTAATTTTTCTTATGCATTACACGGGCGTACTGCTGCGAATGTACTCGAAATCTGTTCATAATTGTTTTTTGTTGTTCAACGGATGATCTTGCATGTACGTAATTAACCACTCGATGAACAGCGATTATCCTTAACCACTTTTCACTGGAGACGGAATTTGTGGCTCCCTGTCCGACAAGGATGATGAACTATATGGATTAACACCGGTTTCGATACACTTTCATTTGTTAAGCATGTATCGTCATCATTGTACTCCTGTACTCCTCATGTACATTGCCCGCACCAGCGTGTACATCCCCGCACATTCCACTGGCTCATCTTGCAGAAGCGCTGATATTACATAGTCACTTCTTCCTCACTGTCGGAAATGTCAACTGCGGTAGCTGTTATTGTAGATATAATGCAGTGTCCGCTTTGTTTATCGTTGGCGTTACTATGCCTTGCCTCAACATCACTAGCACTTAAGCACGATTGCGAGTTATTCGTCAACTAAGCATTTCAATTACGCTACGTGGTCTCAAGCTGTGCTCATCATTCGATAGCCCCATTCCTGCATCTTGTTGCCATTAGCAGCCAACATGGTGGTTGCGTGGTAGACAATGTGTGGGGGGTCGAATGCCGTAAACATCATTGACCTTTACCGATCTGGCATCCAAGGGGTTCTTTGTAAGCCCTGATTTGTAAAGCTACGCGATGTTATATAATGTTCATTGCTCAATAATCAATTTGTAAACGCTATCTGACAGCGAAGTTAGCAAAAGAAAGAATCACAGCAGCATACATTTACAGAAAATGCGCGCAATGTGCAATAGATATGTGTAGCTTCCGTAACTGAACATTAGTGTGTAATCACTCTTAAAAGCCTCTTTAAACCCTAGACTGTAAATGTGCTACGGGATGATTTTCCTACCCTCTAATCACAACATTTTAATATGAAAATGATACAGTGCTGAAAATACTTCACCAAAGTAATTGAATACTGACGTACACTACTGGCCATTAAAATTGCTACACCACGAAGATGACTTGCTACAGACGCGAAATTTAACCTAAAGGAAGAAGATGCTGTGACATGTAAATGATTTGCTTTTCAGAGCATTCACACAAGGTTGGCGCCGGTGGCGACATCTACAACATGCTGACATGAGGAAAGTTTCCAACCGATTTCTCATACACATACAGCAGTTGCCTGGTGAAACTTTGTTGTGATGCCTCGTGTAAGGAGGAGAAATGCGTACCATAACGTTTCTGACTTTGATACAGGTCGGATTGTAGATTATCGCGATTGCGGTTTATCATATCGTGACATTGCTGCACACGTTGGTCGAGAGCCAATGACTGTTAGCAGAATATGGAATCGGTGGGTTCAGAAGGGTAATACGGAACGCCGTGCAGGATCCCAACGGCCTCGTATCACTAGGAGTCGAGATGACAGGCATCTAATCCGCATGGCTGTAACAGATCGTGCAACCACGTCTTGATCCTTGAGTCAACAGATGGGGACGTTTGCAAGACAACAACCATTTGCACGAACAGGCGTGGTGGTATGGTGTGCCATTGGTTACACGCCTCGGTCACCTCTTGTTCGCACTGACGGCACTTTGAACAGTGGCCGTTACATTTAAGATGTGTTGCGAACCGTACCTCTACCCTTTGTTAGATCTCTGCGAAATCCTACATTTCAGCAGGATAATGCACGACTGCATGTTGCAGGTCCTGTACGGGCCTTTCTGGATACAGAAAATGTACGACTGCTGCCCTGGCCAGCTCATTCTCCAGATCTCTCACCAACTGAAAACGTCAGGTCAATGGTGGCCGAGCAACTGGCTCGTCACAATACGCCAGTCACTACTCTTGATGAACTGTGGTGACGTGTTGAAGGTGCATCGGCAGCTGTACCTGTACACGCCATCCAAGCTCTGTTTGACTCAATGCGCAGGCGTATCAAGGCCGTTATTAGGGCCAGAGGTGTTTGTTCTGGGTACTGATTTCTCAGGATCTATGCACCCAAATTGCGTGAAAATGTAATTACATGTCAGTTCTAGTATAATATATGTGTCCAATGAATACCCGTTTATCATCTGTATTTCTTCTTTGTGTACCAATTTTAAAGGCCAGTAGTGTAGTTAGAGGACAATATCTACACTTAATGTTACAAACGCTGAAGATCTTACTACTACGTAGGCTACCGCAAATATCGTTACAGGAAAAAATTCAAATACGTATCTTAAAAAACTGCCTCAGCAAATCTCTGTCTTGGTGTCGTCGACGAAACGCACCTTTCATGACCTGAAAATTATGCTTGCAGAAAGGGGTAAATTTTTTGCTAATTTGTGGGAGAAATTCTGTATGACAGAATTATATCAATTATGTGTCGTAGACGATCATTGAAATGACAAAGAGGGATATTAGCAACAAGTGTCTGCAAGACAGTGTCACATGACGTGCTGCAGGATTACTCATGAAAATTAAATAAATGTCTGAAGGGGTGATAAATGTGTGGTGTCGTAAGCACAGCACGCTTCACCAAGCAGCACCACAGGCGCCGTATAGGTTGACAATCCACTCCAGAGATGGCGTATAGCTCAGCGATTGCCACACCAAGAAGTCGCAGCTGTGGCATCGCCAGTGCAGTGGTGTGCGCCGACACGACAACAAAGCGGGCAGTACCAAGTCACCTCGACTGCCGAGAAGACGCCTTCTATTTGTGTACTTCGCGCTGCACCGTCTGCATCAGCACGTTCACAGCAACCAGTCTTCAGTGAATATTCTAGGGGGACAAGAGCTGTTTACTATCCAGCCTTAGCTCCTGGAATAGTGGTTGAACTTTGGGATCTACTGTCTGAGCTGATTTGTACGAAGTTGAGTATTTGTAAATAAATGTGTTTTCTTGTCAATAATGATTATCATTGTTTCAGTGTTCTTCTCATAATGTTTCCCTTACCGCACCATAAATACGCAAAGCGAGCCGGCCGTGGTGGCCTCGCGGTTCTAGGCGCGCAGTCCGGAACCGTGCGACTGCTACGGTCGTATGTTCGAATCCTGCCTCGGGCATGGATGTGTGTGATGTCCTTAGGTTAGTTAGGTTTAAGTAGTTCTAACTTCTAGGGGACTGATGACCACAGCAGTTGAGTCCCATAGTGCTCAGAGCCATTTGAACTATTTTTTTACACAAAGCAAAACAAGTTTTACATCATCTCAATTCCGAGAGTTCCGGAACCTGTATAGAAAATTGGAATAGAGATCAACATAAACTTCATTTCCGCCCTTTTTATTGCTCATGAGAACCACACATTGCATGTTGTACCACCACACAGCGCAACCTGTAGAGGTGGTGGTCCAGATTTCTGTACACACCGGTACCTCTAACACCCAGTAGCACGTCCTCTTGCACTGATGAATGTTTGTATACGTCATGGCATACTCCCAAAACTTCATCAAGGCATTTTTGGTCCAGATTGTCCCACTCCTCAACGGCAATTCGACGTAGATCCTTCAGCTTGGTTGGTGGGTCATGTCGTCCATGAACAGGCATGTTCGCTAGGGTCAGGAGAACATGCTGGCCATTCTAGTCAAGCGATGTTATCCTGAAGGAAGTCATCTACAAGATGCGCACGATGGGGGCGCGAATTGTCGTCCATGAAGACGAATGCCTCGCCAATATGCTGCCTATTTGGTTGCACTATCGGTCGGAGGATGGCATTCACGTATCGTACAGCCGTTACGGCGCCTTCCATGACCACCAGCGGCGTACGTCGGCCCCACATGATGCCACCCCAAAACAGGTAACCTCCACCTTTTTGCACTCGCTGGACAACGTGCCTAAGGCATTCAGACTGACCAGGTTACCTCCAAACACGTCTCCACGATTGTCTGGTTGAAGGCATATGCGACACTCATCGGTGAAGAGAACGTGATGCTAATCCGGAGCTTTCCATTCGGCATGTTGTTGGCCCCATCTGTACCACGCTGCATGGTGTCGTGGTTGCAAAGACAGTCTTCGCCATGGACGACGGGAGTGAAGTTGCGCATCATGAAGCCTACTGCGCACAGTTCTAGTCGTAGCACGACGTCCTGTGGCTGCTCGAAAAGCATTATTCAACATTGTGGCGTTGCTGTCAGGGTTTCTCCGAGCCATAATCCGTAGGTAGCGGTTATCCATTGCAGTAGTAGCCCTTGGAAGGCCTGAGCGAGGCATGTCATCGACAGTTCTGTATCTCCTCCATGTCCGAACAACATCGCTTTGGTTCACTCTGAGACGCCTGGATACTTGCCTTGTTGAGAGCCCTTCCTGGCACAAAGTAACAATGCGGACACGATCGACGCGGTAATGACCGTATATGCATGGTTGAACTACAGACAACATGAGCTGTGTGCCTCCTTCCTAGTGGAATGTCTGGAACTGCATGATTATTTACATCTTTTGGCGGGTTTAGTGACACCTCTGAAAAGTTACAGGAACTGTTTCTGTGATACAATATCCAGAGTCAACGTCTATCTTCAGGAGTTCTGGGATCTGGGGTGATGCAAAACCTTTTTGATGTGTGTAGTTGAGGGTGGCAACGAGTAAAGTCTCCTTCCGTAGTTGTTCCAAAAGTATTATACAACTAAATGAATTACTATAAAGTTGAACTCATACCCCCTATTATGATCAAAGTAATGAAATAGTGTATGCACACCAGGTGGGTTTTACAATACACATGACCATGAATCCAGTTTTTAGCAATCACAACATGCACTTTACAATGACTCCGAAGGACGAAACTATCATTGTGTAAAATAAATGAACAACGAACAATAGAACGACGGAAATCTCTTAAAAAACCAAGCATTTCATTAACGATAGATTGTAGATTTTAAGGTCTTTTGAAATACTGCTGATGACAAAAGAGACAAATTATTATGAATAATAGATGTGAGAATGCTAAATAATTATACTGCCATTCTACACATAATTGACTGGACAGTTAATTATAGAAATGCGAAAGGAGAACATAATCGGCGTGCAGAATAGGCTTTGTGCAGAAACTCAGAAAAAGCACGGCGCCAATCTGCTAATAGGAGCGCACTGCTGGGCAGAAAAGTCTTTGTGAAAGCAACAAGGAGAGACGGGAAGGCATTTACGAATCTACGTCTTTAGTAGAACACGCCAGGAGAGGAGTGAGGATTTTGTAAAGTGTGAGATCGCAGCTTTCTCGTCCCAAAATACTTGCAGATAGGAACCTTAGGCGATTTGGAGAAACATGCTGATAAGCCGAATAACGGGCTCCTATGAGACACCAACAGGACAAAGCCGAAACGATTTCCTTTCCTTAGCTGAAGTCACGTAGACCTTTTAATGTCAACACATCTCTTGTAATTGAGCATCTATTAAAAAGGAAAACACAATCGCAACAATAATAAATGTCCTCTTTTCACGAAAATAGGCTACAGTTCACTTTTTTTTTTTAATTTCATGAGCAGAGTCGGTATAGTTTTTACATTCCACTGCAGGATAAAATTCGTATCCCCTTATTTTGCGACATCCAACGAAGTGCACAACCGCCAAGTACAGATGACCAAAATTCAGAGCTCTGGCTATACGCTTCCTATACATGTTCACCCTGGGTAAAATCAGGAAAAATAACTTTCACTATTTTGCTGCGAAAACTATCGATCATCATAAAATGACCTCGTTATTTCGAAACCATCATCGAAGTAAAGAAAAAGTGAGAATTTAAACTCTGAATAAAAAAACGTCCATGTTACACAATTCCTTTCAGCTTGATGGACAAATTACATGGCCTGAGAGTGTCTCTCACATTCAAATTAGTGTATTTAAATAAACTGTCCTGCATGTGGGTATTACAAACATTTCAGACATGTAAAATAACATTATAGAATACTGTCTTTCACACCATTTGCTCACAAGTCGGAAAACAAAATCATTTTACGTTCGACAACAAGAAGCTATAATTCAAGAGGACATTACTATTGCAAGTCCCATCTGCCAGTGCAAAGCTATATCACACCAGTATTTACGAAACAAATCGTGAAAGCCTGTCTTGTAATAGGACCTCCTATAAGATTTTACTGCAACTCTCTCTCTTCCATTACCTGAAAACGAAATACCATCTGCATGCTTACATTTGTCACTTTTGTTCAATAACTCCTCTCTGCCGACCTAAGTGTAAATTTTTTTCATCAGAAGACATTCATTTGCAATAGCAGTAGATTCTTGTGTTCTAGTTTTGTTAGCAATTTGATTATCACAGCTTGTTGTATACAGTATGCTCACATGTTGGGAAGGTTTCGAGGTTTCACAATGAGCTATAATTCCAGTGGTGTCTCCTTTATAATTAGGGGTTGTGAAGTACGAAAAAATATAGGACTTGCAGTAACACCTATTTTTCAACATGCAGTCGTGACGATAAAGACAGTCACGATTCTACAAGAATAGATATAGCCGATTTCTATTAGTTTTTTGAGCCAAATCGGTGTAGTTCTGAGATAACTGTATGCACCCATACATTCATCAGTTATACCACTCCTTGAAACAGAACCTCCTGAAAGATTTTCCCATGTCTGTCTCTTATCTGACATATCAAAGGACAGGTACTGTCTGTATGTTGACATCAAGCATCAGCTGCAGCCATCTGCTATCTTTTGGGACTGCAATTTTCCCCTGTACATGTCTTGCACTATGACCGATTCATTATCAACATTGTTTTTTTTTTTTCACGACAATTTTAATGTGTAATTAGAGCAGTGTAGCATTTTCCATCAGTTGTGGTAGTGTGTATTGGATTCGATTAGCTGGGCTGTAGGAGGATTATCAAGGAGGCGCCTGTAGCGAACTCTAATGTCAAACAGCAATAGATGCAGTCCTCATTTGTATGTATCCAGGTAGTACGCTTATTAAACTCCTTTCTGTCCAATACCAGCACTCGTCAGTTGAATATACACTCCTGGAAATGGAAAAAAGAACACATTGACGCCGGTGTGTCAGACCCACCATACTTGCTCCGGACACTGCGAGAGGGCTGTACAAGCAATGATCACACGCACGGCACAGCAGACACACTAGGAACCGCGGTGTTGGCCGTCGAATGGCGCTAGCTGCGCAGCATTTGTGCACCGCCGCCGTCAGTGTCAGCCAGTTTGCCGTGGCATACGGAGCTCCATCGCAGTCTTTAACACTGGTAGCATGCCGCGACAGCGTGGACGTGAACCGTATGTGCAGTTGACGGACTTTGAGCGAGGGCGTATAGTGGGCATGCGGGAGGCCGGGTGGACGTACCGCCGAATTGCTCAACACGTGGGGCGTGAGGTCTCCACAGTACATCGATGTTGTCGCCAGTGGTCGGCGGAAGGTGCACGTGCCCGTCGACCTGGGACCGGACCGCAGTGACGCACGGATGCACGCCAAGACCGTAGGATCCAACGCAGTGCCGTAGGGGACCGCACCGCCGCTTCCCAGCAAATTAGGGACACTGTTGCTCCTGGGGTATCGGCGAGGACCATTCGCAACCGTCTCCATGAAACTGGGCTACGGTTCGGCACACCGTTAGGCCGTCTTCCGCTCACGCCCCAACATCGTGCAGCCCGCCTCCAGTGGTGTCGCGACAGGCGTGAATGGAGGGACGAATGGAGACGTGTCGTCTTCAGCGATGAGAGTCGCTTCTGCCTTGGTGCCAATGATGGTCGTATGCGTGTTTGGCGTCGTGCACGTGAGCACCACAATCAGGACTGCATACGACCGAGGCACACAGGACCAACACCCGGCATCATGGTGTGGGGAGCGATCTCCTACACTGGCCGTACACCTCCGGTGATCGTCGAGGGGACACTGAATAGTGCACGGTACATCCAAACCGTCATCGAACCCATCGTTCTACCATTCCTAGAGCGGCAAGGAAAGTTGCTGTTCCAACAGGACAATGCACGTCCGCATGTATCCCGTGCCACCCAACGTGCTCTAGAAGGTGTAAGTCAACTACCCTGGCCAGCAAGATCTCCGGATCTGTCCCCAATTGTGCATGTTTGGGACTGGATGAAGCGTCGTCTCACGCAGTCTGCACGTCCAGCACGAACGCTGGTCCAACTGAGGCGCCAGGTGGAAATGGCATGGCAAGCCGTTCCACAGGACTACATCCAGCATCTCTACGATCGTCTCCATGGGAGAATAGCAGCCTGCATTGCTGCGAAAGGAGGATATACACTGTACTAGTGCCGACATTGTGCATGCTCTGTTGCCTGTGTCTATGTGCCTGTGGTTCTGTCAGTGTGATCATGTGATGTATCTGACCCCAGGAATGTGTCAATAAAGTTTCCCCTTTCTGGGACAATGAATTCACGGTGTTCTTATTTCAATTTCCAGGAGTGTATTTCTTGCCAAAAAATTAAATGTAGTACCTCCCACTCCAGTCTTTATCCCCATTAGCCTGTAGGTGAAAGGTAAAGTTTGAGCCTGTCTCCAGCTAGTTTCGAGTGGTAATGTGAAACTTTTTCCCACCAGGATAACATCAGTTGTAAGGCATCGTCAATTTTTGTCCTGTAATGTGATTTTAGGCACTCCCTATGTAGCAGTATGTGTATAGTTGTGTAATTAGGACCAATCTTTACTTCATTTTCCCACCCAAAATAAATAATTAGGGCCAATCTTTACTTCATTTTCCCACCCAAAATAAATAATGTACTCTAACTTAACTTTCCTCACCTGCGTGTGGACAGCTTCCATGTGTTGGCAGGTGCACTTGAACTTTCTATTCAGAAGTACTGGGGTTCAAATCCTGGAAGAGGCACCCTCATTTTTAATTTCCCGCCATTTCCTGGATTATAGGTGGAGTAGGACGTCAGCACAACCTTGGGACTAAGAAATTCCCTCCGAAATTCGGAATTCCAACCAAAATTCGAAATTATTTCCAAAATTAGAATTTGGAGGGGAGGAGGCGGCATCCATATGCTGGCTGAGGAAAGAAGAATTAAAGTTGCGTCATCTGGGAGTAAGGGTGGCAGAGGGTGGGTGGGGGTGTAGGTGGGGGTTGGGAGGTTAATTAATTGACCAATTTAATTAACTTGCATATCAATCTCATCTCAAAATTCTGCTCAGAGCCCCATCTGCCTTCTATTTCACCCTTCTGGCATGCATAATATTAGAAACTGAAGATTTTGGCAATCACTATTGTCGGATCACAGAGATTGATCAGTCATGCTAAGAATGCAGTAACTTCACCTATGACTTCTTCATCTTGAATATCCGCCAACCATAGCTCCATATAATAGCTGACTGCAGTGAATGGAACAATTAAACATTTATATTGGAACGTATCTTGTAAATACGAAACTGTACTAAATTTCTTTTACTGTCTGTGCTGTGGTGAAATGATTATGCTGCATGAGAGCTATGTCGTAAAATATAAATGTAATATTACAGTGAAAACCAGCAAAGATTATGTGTAAATGTAAAATACTTTTTAAAAAAAGTAAGAAAGTGATGTCTTCTTCTTGTGATCTTCAGTTCATGACTTGTTCTCGTGCTTCATTACTGAATAGGGGTACGTGTAATTGCTCTGTGTAATTTATTATTATTATTGAATTATACGTTAATTTGATTATAAATGTGTCTGCAGTCATTTGTAGGATACTTCAGGACCGCTTGTGATAATGTGGTTTATGAGTTTTAATATTTCAGGTCTGTCTGTTAGGATTGTGCACACATTGTTTGGAAACAACATGGCCAAGAGCTTATCGTGTCAGAACATTTCACGATTATGTACATACAAAGTCGAACCCCTGCATTATTTTCTACGCAGTCCGAAATCGCACGTTTTGTCACCTTGTGCTTGGAAGTCAGTATAACATATTTTCATGGTCACTGCTTTCAAACAATGACGATATATAATAGCCACAAAGGCCTAATACATCGAGAGGATTCAAAATTAAGATGGCGTACGTTAATGAAAAAAGTGAATGAGAGTCAACCAAATAATTAAGTATATTTTGTGATATGTATTAAACTAGTAGCTGCAACGTGGCATCTTGCACTTGTGACGTGTCCTTCCTGAGGAAAACCTTTCTTAAATCATTGCAAAAATGTTGGCAACAGCTAAATTTTTATCTCCAAATTGTATTCTGTCAACAAGGAAGGACACTTTGATATATATTGTACTTCATGCAATTACTACACACGTTTATGTCAGGTTTTTTAATAAACAATAGAAAGTATGGTGACTTTGACTTTCATTACACAAACATCTTACCGGGTCACAAAATTAAATTGTAGTTTGACTATTCAACCATCCTCTTGAATTGGGTGCAGTCATAATTTAGCTTTAATTAAATACACTTGTGTAACAACTAAAAAATAATTTTTGAATGTTTTGAGCACTTCATGAGGCAATTCCTACTAATTTTGGGTTTAGAAAAGCAAATATGACAATGAAAAATTTTTATTAGCTCTAGTTTTTATGATATACACAAGGTGGAAGTATTACATATTAACAGATTGAGAGACAAGGGTACATTTTAATTACATACATGCTAACAACAATGGAACTGCATTTGATTTTTTAACTGGTAATTACATAGTTCTAAATTGCTGGAAAAATACTTCGCAGATGGTCGTGTCTGAAGAGAACCATGTGGTGCCCTATTGACGCCGTCGTCTTTTAGCTTGCCTCTTGTAATGGAGTTCCGCAGAATCCCTACACAAAAACCAACAGTAATCCGCAAGAATTACTTCATTCCAACGGTCCTGATACCTTTGTTCCATAACAGAAATGTCCTGATGGAATCTCTCACCATGTTCATCACTAACAGCTCCACAACTAGGAGGGAAAATGTCTAGGTGGGAGTGGAGAAAATGGATCCATGTTGCATCCAAGGTTAGGATATTTTTGCAGGAGCATTGTCACCAAATGCTTGTAGTAGTCATCTCTTTTGTTGCCTAAAATTCCACGAACAACACCCTTGAAGGCATTCCAAGCTTCCTTTTCTTTTCCCTCCAAAACTTGGTCAAATGCAGTATCCTTTACAAGTTTTCTTATTTGTGGTCTGAAAAACATGCCTTCCTTAACTTTTGCATCACTTAATTTCGAAAATTTCTTTCTTATTTACTTAAAGGCCCGTCCTTCTCAGTTCATAGCTTTGACAAAGTTTTTCATAAAACCCAGCTTGATATGAAGGAGTGGAAGAAGAACGTCTTTTGGGTCCACAAGAGGCTAGGCAACGACATTTTTCTCGCTAGGGTGAACATTTCTTGCAGACCAGTCTTCTTTAATGTAATGCAATTCCCTATCTCTACTGTCCCAAATACATAAGAAGCAGCAATGCTTTGTCTAACCCAGTTGCATTCCTAAGAGTGTGGCAATGACTTTTAGATCACCACAGATTTTACATTTGTGTTCATGATATTTAATTGAGTCCAAGAGAGCTGTCATATTTGCATATGTCTCCCTCATCTGAGCAGCATGACCAATAGGAATAGATGAAAGAAGGTTACCGTTGTGAAGTAACACAGCTTCCAAACTAGGCTTGGAGGAGTCAATGAATAGCCTCCGTTCAGTTGGACCATGGTTCAAATTCAAAGATTTCATCAAGCCATTAATGTCGCAGCAAACAACAGGATTATTTTTCTTCTCAAAAAAGGGAAGCAGTTCCATGTGACGTTTTCTGTACTGTGAGATTCTCACATCACTTTGGAGAAGATTACATTGCTGTAGTCGAGACCCAAGAATTTCTGCATTCTCCTTTGACACGCCAAGGTCTCAAATGAGATCACTCAATTCCACTTGACTCAGTCTGTGCGATTTATCATCTTTCCCTCAAAATCAGAGTCATGGGATGTGGAAGGCTTGTTTGGTTCTTCGTATTCTTTTTTTTTCTTTATTGTAATTTTAATCACCTCAATACAAAGGGGACTGGCAGCAGCATATTATGCCAGCCCACTTTGTACTGAGGTGATTAACCACACTGTTTTCATTTTATACTTCAAACACACAGTTTTCGGGTTGAGTAGGAACTGGTAAACTATCCGAATGTGGAATGCTTCGAATAGCAGATGAAAGATTCGGGTACTGAACTGTTCTTCTTTGCTTCATAGACAATACTGCCTTTATAGGAGGAGTCAGGCAGAAATAGCAGTCATCTGTATGGTTTGTAGGCTCCCACCAAATCATAGGCACAGCAAAAGCCATAGATGGTTTCTTCTTATTCAGCCATTCTCGCAGTCTAACTGAACATGCGTTGCAACATATATGTGGAGCCCAAGACTTATCCCAGTTCCTTAATTTTATTTCGAAATGATATTGATAGGCAGTCTTTATAAGAGGCGTCAGATTGCGTTTCTGTGAGGAAAATGTTATTTCACCACAAGTATAACAAAAGTTTGTTACAATATTTACATATTTTCGTGGCATGTTTACGAATGTTACACTAAAAAAAACTCGTGAACCAGAAATCTTATTTCGAAATGATATTGATAGGCAGTCTTTATAAGAGGCGTCAGATTGCGTTTCTGTGAGGAAAATGTTATTTCACCACAAGTATAACAAAAGTTTGTTACAATATTTACATATTTTCGTGGCATGTTTACAAATGTTACACTAAAAAAAACTCGCGAACCAGAAATCTTGCATTAATTTGAGCAGAAACTACATGTAATTCACAGCCATAGCAACAGTATCCATGTTTATGACTTACAAACAGCTGAAGAGCATTTGTGTTTTGTTATTTGACAGGTGTGCCAACTCCAAAAAAGAAAAATTCCGCCAAATTTAAAATCTTCACTCTAAAAAATGAAATGTAACTTTATCTTCAAAACAAGGGCTAATCTGTCATTTTTATGGTGATTTTTGAATTCAGCATATGGAAGTACATGTAAATTTACTATTTTTAAGCCCGAAACATTTTCATTGTTGCCCAGTGTTATCAATAGTCTTCGTTCAGTATCTACATACATATACAGGCTCATGTATAAAGGTGTAGGGGGTACATTGGACAGTGGCGTTAAACTCACGCGTTCTTGTTCTTACTTCTATATTGGACAAACAGAAAAAAAACTTTGCAGGCACGCTGTAGAGAATAACTGAATGGCGTCTTACTCAAAACCTTAACTAAGACCTGTTTTGCGTCGCTAATTGCCTGTCAGGAACATTCTGTTAATTATTTCAATGACAAATTTTTTGTGTTATTCATTGCTGAAAAAGGTTTACAGATAGATCTCCTCCAACATTTAAAGATATACATTCACAAGCTAAAATCACCTGAAAAAATCTTTCATGAACAAACTGAATCAACACAGGACCTTTTACCCCAGACGTAACGATGCACCAAAGCACTTTCTAAAAAGGCAATAACAACATATATTCTTCTTCTTGCATAAATTATTATTCTCTTATTCATGTAACAATTACTGCGCTCTCTTTGTTTACTCATAACTTCTACACCCTTTATTGACTATACTGTGATAAACTCATGAAGAAAAGCTCCATCACATATGGATGTAAGTTACTCACTCTTTAATTATAAGGTTAATATTTCACTCAATTTCTTTACCTTTTATGTAACAATTGATCCATAGTGCATATAAACTGTCGGCATAGGAACACACCGGCAACTTGCAATGTCAACTTCATCCATTATGTATGCTTGTAAATATTGTATCTGTAATACAATGCATCTCAAGTCAAAGGGCGCGATACAGAAAAGTGTGATTTCTAGCACATTCACATTATTTTTACTTACATTCTCGTCTACTTCATGTGAATGAGTGTGAAATCAAGAGTTGGTAAATGCTGTGTGTGTGTGTGTGTGTGTGTGTGTGTGTGTGTGTGTGTGTGTGTGTATGTGTGTATGTGTGTGTGTGTGTGTGTGTGTGTGTGTGTGTGTGTGTGTGTGTGTGTGACCTGCAAAATGTAATTTATGAGAATGAATTTCCCTTGAAACCATGAGGTAGTGCAATGTAAGCCAAAACATTACACCCTTTTTGTTGAAACTTTTCGTTAGCGGTAGCCAAATTCTCGTTGTTGCCGCCAGCAAAATAACCACAGCGTCAACTGGACATGGTCCAGATAATGTTTCTGTAACGTCTGCATCTGACGATGAGCCTACAGTCTCTTAAAAACTAATTTAATAGTGCAGGAAATAAATCGTATCAAGAAATGAAAAAAGTGGTTGGTGTCATGTTACATACAAATAAATCGCCAAAAAGTATGTACGTATTTAAAAGCTCTGTAACAATGAAATGTTAGTTTCCATTGGCTATTGCAAAACATAAATCCTTTTTAGTTTTGGGGCCAGTGATGTTTAAAAACATCTGATCCGTCATAAGTGGGTTTTTATTATAAATCTATAAAAACAAACTGTTTTAAAATAATAGCTGAGATGAAAAATCAAACAAAGGAAGTTTTTTGTGTGTTTCAGTCGTTCAGACTTTGTAGAGCCTGTACGTGAGTAACATATCCGATTGAGTATGTAATCAGTGTAAGGATAGGCATCACCCATTAAGGTCATGGAGATTATTAAATTCTGTCGTAAAGCGGAGGTGCTTCACCGTACAAGGCAAATTATTTTGGGGAAGAAACATTCAAAGTATGAGTGGAGTAGATGCAGATTGTTTATTATATTTTATTTTTCACGTCAACAGTAAACATTAGAAATGTAAACTTTACAACACCTAACGACACGACAGAAGTCCCCTTGTCTTTTTATATCCAGAAAGAGATGTGCGTTCCATTGGTAAATACAAGACCGTCAAATACAGCAATAATCAGCATAAACATACAGTAAACACCCAACGTACACAAATTGCTTCTTGAAATTGTGAGAAAGTAATATACATCGAAGCAGATAGGAAGTACATTGAGATCACAGAATTTTACTGCACAATGTATAAAGTCTCAGATAAAATCAGAATAAAACACCAAATGTCTAATAAGTTTTACACATTGTAAAGAGAAGCAATATTTAACTTTTACAAACAGGTGACAAATATGGTGTTATTATACATGAAACACATAAACCACACATATCGGTACAACAGTAACGTCTAAAACTTGTCATTAGACAGAATGGACACAGAGAACATTGAAATATACGTTATACATATCCTGGCGGGGTTCAATGTCATATCACACAGATCACAATAATGATGTGGTATTATTGTTTACTTGTCTGGTCATATTCTTTGCATTTTTGTTTCTTTTAGCTGCATCCCCTATGTTTTGACTTCATTCTGTTAAAAAATGTGTACATTTATTCTCAAGAATAAGGACTGAGGTTGATTCAGAGTGTCTTATTCATTTTCTGTGGAACTTTTCAACAATGCATAAAGGGAGACAAGTTGTTTTGGTTGGAAATGGTATAAATAGAAGACCACAAATTTATAGTCTGGCCCGTCTCTGAGACAGTTACGCCAAAATACTTTATGGCGAGGAAACAGAAATGGCTGCATGGAAAATGCTCATAATAAATGAGGTAGCTCTATAGAACTGATTCCAAAATATTTTCTAATTTGTGTCGTAGCTCGTGATACGTATACCTTGGGGAGTGTCACCATATTTCCTTCCAGATCAAGTCTTTTTTATGTATGCTTCGCTCTCCTCCCTCCTTTTCCCTCTCTTCACCTCCCCGTTTAAAGAAGACTAAGAATCTCTAGCGCTTGAGGGTGGTTATATAGAGGGGTGGAGGCAGTGTTTGGTGGGAGGGGGGCGGAGGGGGGGGGGAGAGAAGGTGGACGTGTGGATCCCAAACTGCTGTCCTGGACAAGATGTTTTTCGAAGTAGTTTGCCTTTGCCTTCTTCCTATGACGAAGTGTCAAGCATATGACTATGGTCGTTCGAAATTAAGGGAAGAGCGAAAACCTGGTAATTATACGTAACTTATTTCACTCCAAGAAAACCGATGTCCCCGTCCAAAGTACAGGTGATCAAGTGTCCTTAGAAAGAGACTTGGGCTTGGTATTATTCGTTAGCTGAAAACTGCTCAGTCCTTACACTGCACTGGTCAATGAGTATTAGAACAGGAAATATCACATTACGTTTCTCACTTGAGAGAAGAAGCTGAGCCCTGCTAACCATCGAATGTTTTAACACACACATGTTTGGTAGGCCGTTTCTGTGTCTCTTAAAAATATAAATAAAAACACAACGTGACCGTCCAGTAAACTTTATGCTTTTTACTAAATTGCATAAATGTTGGTTATTCGTAATCCACTAAAGTCATTCATCGATCACAATTGAGCAATGCACATGAGTTAATCACCTGATCTACCACCAAATGATGGGGCATAGCCACTTAAATGCGTGATAAATGAGAAACACATTCAAGTTCAGTAGTTGGCTGCGTTGTGTGTTTTATTTTCGTTAATCAGACGTTGTATTCAGGGTGCTCGGAAATTCACGTTACAAACTTCTAGTACTTGTAGAGGAAAATAGTATGTAACATTCTGAATAGGAACCCTTGTTTTCAACTCAGATGCGTGGCGCGTCCATGCCTGCTGAGGGAAAGAGAAAAGTCTAGAGTTGCTTGTCCAGGTATGCAATACAGCAAACTCCTATGGACTATTCCTTGTGGAGTAATATGCAAAGTTTAATTTACGAGACTCCTGTACAGAGAGAGGAAGATCTGATGTTACGATTTCTGGCCGCTGCAGTAGAAATGGAAGAGATATCAGGTTGTATGGAGAGTGTGTATCATAACATGTTTCGCAGGTACAATGTCTGTAACAACGTTGGTGGTCGCCACATCGAGCCGCTGTTGCAATGCACCATTATTGTTCTCCACTTAGAGTGTGTAGAGTTCTGCATTGTTTTGGAATAATGTAAACAGGTAATGTGCAAGTGTTAATACCAACAAATGTGGTTAAGTGAAAAATGGATGCTTCGTTATGTTTACTTTCGAGTTGTTGCCTAATAACTGTACTGAGTCAAACCTAGTTCAATTCTTCAGTCAGAAGCGGATGAGTTAAAGGTTTGAACTGGAACCGTCTAGAACGCAAACGGTAGTTCTCCGGATGTGGGTTGCTAATCAAAATATTATGTACTCAGTCCCCTCTACTCCACTGTCTACGACGGTTGCCCAGAAAGTAAGAACAGATCGGTCGCAAAATGGAAACCACTGGGAAAATCCGGTAAAGTCTTGCACAGATGTGTTGGGCAGTGTCTCTAGTATGTCCATCAATCGTGTCGCGTCGCTCTCTTCAGTTTTGAGTAAACAGTGAGCGTTTCCCGCTAAGTATGAGGGCCTGGTTAGAGATTTCGCCTGTGTCATGCAGCCCGCATAACACAACTGTCAAGCAATTCCTTCTTGATGCCAATCCTCGGCCGCACACTGCAGGGGCAATGAAGACGCCCCTGCAGCGTTTCCGATGAGAGGTGTTTGATCACCCACAATACAGTCCGTAATTGGCTACCCCAGAGTCTCATCTCTGCTCACAAGAACAGCTGGCTATGAAGGCAGACCAGTGCAGATAACTGACCGAAAGGACAGGCGACTGCTTTCTGTGACGAGGATATTGGAAAGTTGATTCATCACTACTATGTGTGGAGCGGCGACTATGTATTGTAGGTGGAAGGTGTACCTAACTGTGGCAAATTAAACGTTCGTGAGATTCTTCAGTCTCTCCCGGCGTATTTGTTGCTCGAGTAGTCCACGGGCATACTGCCGGTTCATAGTGTCCAACGGGCACAATATTTCGGCGATCAGACATGTCGCCATCGTCAGGTGCGCTGACGAACTGAGCTCCTGAGGGCGGGCGGCCGATTTTAATCCCCTTCCCCCGCGGGCCGTTCTCTCCGCCCGGACGTAGCAAGTACATCGACGCTACGACAGATTCCGACGCCCACGTCTTCGCGACCGCCGGCGCGCGGGCGCGGATGGCGGAGAGAGCGGCTCGCGGGGGAAGGGGATTTAAATCGGCCGCCCGCCCTCAGGAGCTCAGTTCGTCAGCGCACCTGACGATGGCGACATGTCTGATCGCCGAAATATCGTGGCCGTTGGACACTATGAACTTGCAGTATACCCGTGGACTGTTCGAAAAACTTTTGTGGTTTTCACTGTCATTTGCATTTCGCGACCGATCGGAACTACTCGTATTAAATACACCCATTTAGTCACATCGCATAATTGGTCGTATTTACGAGAATATGAAGACGTATAGAGACAAATAATTGTGCAAATAGCATTGGAAGCGCTATTTTAAGCCATTAGGGAAAGTACTGTTCTGCCTACTTGCCTCTCCCAAAGAAACCTCTTTTGTAACAAACACAGTTAGTGTGCTTTTTTACCACTGAATTTCTTCGCGCATTCGGCGAACAAATTCACATTTCTGCTGAGAGGAACAGCACACAAATTGTTTTCCCGACACTTATAAAGGCTTAATAGTAGTGACACTCTGTTTACAGAAGAGGTAGATCGAAAACTGCACTTTTCCACCCCACAAGCTGACTTTCGCCGGTCACTACACTCAGGTACTGAAAGAGATCACACTCAAGAAATGTGTTATAAGTCACCAGTGGAGAGCTGGCGTTCAAGTGTACTGCTGAGGGTTGCAGTGGTAGTGGGTGATGTTCTTGAGGTTCTTGCGAACGAGCTGCCAGAGGCAGCGCCGGAAGGTGATGCCGCACATGGAGTAGAGCAGGAAGTTGATGCTGAAGTTGGTGTAGTAGAGCATCATGAAGAACTGCTGCAGGCACCAAAGGGTCAGCGGCGTCGCCTCCTGCCAGAACGAGAAGCACACGAAGGCGTACAGCCGCGCCACGTAGCTGCAACAACACACAGTAGCCTCAGTGCGGCTGAACGAAACAACTTTTTCAATAAGAGCTATCTCTGTAAATACAAAATACTTATTGATGTAGGAATATACAGTGCCTGACAAAAAGAGTGAAGCAATCAGAGGATATGATCGGGCACCAAAGTGCACTGACGGTGTAAGATTTCATTAGGGGTTCATTATTATTCGCTAGCGCACTTGAGCAGATGTAATTTCAATGGATTGTTCAAGCGCTGCCTGCGATATGGAATATCTATGCTACAATAGAATCGCAGGTCAGAGAAGTGTTGGCAGTAAGTCGAGTTTACCAGCTTGCAGAGAGCAGTCGTGTTTTGTAGCTAGCACGGAGCACTTGAGTTATGGAGTTCGGACAGGGCAGTGCAGCGGTTGACTTGTGATGGGCGGTCGTACAGAACGATGGCAGTGCCTGAGTGATGTGGTATAATGTAAAAAAAAATTGTTCTTTGTTGCTGTGCGAATATGTTAATTGCCACAACTGATTTAACCACAACTGTAATGTTAAAAGCCCGTGTAATTCCTTGCAGAAATGTTTCAAAAATAACTTTTGTCCTGAAGAAAACTTTTGCCAGTCATTTATCTGAGATTAAAGATTTTACGAATTTTTCCTGTGCATACTCATGTTGATTAAGCAAAAGAAAATCAATTGTTTTCCTACAAATGAAAATCTAGTGGGCAGCATTGCACTGGGCTGTGCCTAAAATTTCTTATAGGAGCATATATATATAGATAGCGTTATCCGGCGACATCACTGAGCGGTAAGAATTTTTCAGTTTATACAGGATGATTTCACAGGTCTATGACGCAGCGCTGCTGACGTCAAAACTTATTAATATCGATATGCAATTAGTCTTTAGTGGAAGGTCACATTAAAAGTTGAAATTTTATTTTTGGAAAGAAATGTTTCTATTGGGGACTTAAACGAGACTTTTCTGTTGGGGGGGTTACACTAAATGTGAATATTATAATTATATTTCTGTTGGGAGGTTACACTAAATGTGAATATTATAATTATTGTTCCTGTTGGGAGGTAACAACAGGAAAAAATTACAGAACCAAGAAGGAGTTGTTGACATAAACGGAAGTTGGTAGGCTTGTTTGTACATCTGAAAGATCACATCTGTTCAAATTTCATGCCATTCGCACAACAGTGGCGCTAGTACCGCCGTTATCAGGATGCAAATCATGTTTTCTGTAAATGCACACTATAACGGTCGTGAGCATTAGTTACCATTGAACTCGGATATGGTGAGTAAATGGTAATCAAGAATGTGTTTAAGACGGCAAAGACGCCATTATCAACACGTCGCTGAGTTTGAACATTGTCGTTGCATAGTGATTCAAGAAGCTGCATGTTCCTCCTGTAATACTGCAGAAGGACTTGGCAGGAATGTAGTTGCTGTAAATGATTGTTGGTAGCAGTGAATATACGTTGTCCTCGATTGTGAATGTTCATCGGAGGTGAGGGTATCATCTGGAGTGCCCCAGGGATGTGTGGTAGGTCCGCTGTTGTTTGCTATCTACATAAATGATCTTTTGGATAGGGTGGATAACAATGTGCGGCTGCTTGCTGGTAATGCTGTGGTGTAAGGGAAGGTGTCGTCGTCGAGTGACTGTAGGAGGATACAAGATGACTCGGACAGGATTTGTGATTGGAGTAAAGAATGGCAGCTAACTCTAAATATAGATAAATGTCGATTAAATATTTGGGCGTAACATTGCAGAGCGATATGAAGTGGGACAAGCGTGTAATGGCAGTTGTGGAGAAGGCGGATAGTCGTCTTCGGTTCCTTGGTAGAATTTTCGGAAGATGTGGTTCATTTGTAAAGGAGACCGCTTATAAAACACTTATGCAACCTATTCTTGAGTACCGTTCGAGCTTTTGGGATCCCTAGCACGTCGGGTTGAGGGTGGATATGGAAGCAATTCAGAGGCGGGCTGCTAGATTTGTTACTGGTAGGTTTGATCATCACGCGAGTGCTACGGAAATGCTTCAGGAACTCGGGTAGGAGTCTCTAGAGGAAAGGAGGCGTTCTTTTCGTGAATCGCTACTGAGAAAATTTAGAGAACCAGCATTTAAGGCTGACTGCAGTACAATTTAACTGCCGCCAACTTACATTTCGCGGAAAGACCACAAAGATAAGATAAGAGAAATTATAGGTCGTAAAGAGGCATATAGGCAGTCATTTTTCCCTCGTTCTGTTTGGGAGTGGAACAGGGAGAGAAGATGCTAGTTGTGGTACGAGGTACCCTCCGCCACGCACCCTATGGTGGATTGCGGAGTATGCATGTAGATATAGATGTGCTGTCGCACGAAGACCGGGCTGTGGATTGGCACATGACACTACCAACAGAGAGGACCGTCGCGTCTGGCGCATCGTACTGCATCTGCAACAGCAATCTGAGCAGTAGTTGGCACCACGGTGACACAGCGGAATGTTACAAGCCGATTACTTCAAGGACAGCTCAGACCAGACGCCCTGCAGTGTCTATCCCACTGAACCGAAACCAGCGCCATTTGCAACTTTAGTGGTGCAAGAGAGAGCTCATTTGAGGACAGCGTGGAGGTCTGTTGTCTTTTATGACGAAAGGTGAGTCTGTCTTGGTGACCGTCTTTGGTTAGATTGATGCCAGTTGAGGGGCTGAAACCAACCTGTCTGCGTCCTAGACACACTGGCCCTACACCTGGAGTTATGGTCTGGATGCGATTTCGGATGACGACAGGAGGACTCTAATGGTTTTCCCAAGCCCCCTGACTGCAAATTTGTACGTCAGTCTGGTGATTGGTCCTGCTGTGCTGACATTCATGTACAGCATTCCAGGTGGTGTTTTCAACAGGATAACGCTCGCCCACATGTCACTATTGTAGCCCAATACGCTCTACAGAGTGTCGACTTGTTGCTTTGGTCTGCTCGATCACCAAACTGACTCCAATCGAGCACATAAGGGATATCATCGGACAACACCTATAGCGTGACACACAAAGAGCACTGTCCCTTTATTGACCGATTAAGTGCAACAGGTGTGGAGCTCCATCCAACTTACTGACACCTGGCGCATGTACAGTACGATGCACGCAAATCTGCATGCTTGCATTCAATATTATGCTGATTACACCGCTTATTAATGTACCAGCATTTCACATTTGCAATGGCTTATCCCGCGCTGTTATTAACCTGCGATATTGCTATATTAATCACTTAAACACGTTTTCTAGACAAATGTCTTCCCGAAATTTGATTACTCTACACTAATTGTTTTTTGTTGTTGCTATTTTATCCGGCAGTGTAACTTGGTAATCGTACACACCAATGGCGTATGTAAATGATTAGCGTTGCAATTCTCTGTGACAGGTAGTACGGCCACAAGAGTGCATTAACGTTTTTTGTGTTTAGCGTTCTTTCCAGACCTAGTAGCTCCCCCTGTCGGAGATTCGAGTCCTCCCTCGGGCGTGGGTGTGTGTTGACCTTAGCGTAAGTTAATTTAACTTAGATTAAGTAGTGCGTAAGCCCAGGGACCGATGGCCGAAGCAGTTTGGTCCCATAGTCCTTGCCACAAATTTTTCCAGACCTAGTAAGGGGTTCATAAGGGGCTTGAACAGCTTTCAGCTGTTGAGTGATCACAGTGAAGGAGACGGAATTGCCGCGAATTCGTGTGAGATAACGTTGTCAGCGTTTGACAGAGTTTGACAGGCATCTCATTGCGGTCTCCATTAACCAGCTGATACAGTTGTGTAATATCCAGATTTTTGGGGCATTTGTACTTGATCGTGGTGCGATTTTGGACTCCATGGAAACTTGAGAGCAGGTAGATTCGTCATAATTTCAGTGGACAACGTCTGAGAACCACAAGGAAGGATCACCGTATGGTGCGCCAAGCACATCGTAACCCCTTGACGTGTGTGCCTGCCATTGAAGAATAGATAATGGACTCCCTGAAACATTCTGTGTCATCCTGCATCAGTGGTTGGAGACTATCAGCAGCCAGTCTAGGGAATTTACCACCATATGCGTACGCTGCCATTAACAACACAACACGGAAGGCTGCTTCTGGAGTGGTGACGCAAGCGGAAGGCACTGACTGTTTATGAATGGCGTCCCATTGTGTTCAGCAATGAATAGCGCTTCTGCACTACGCTTGACGAACAACATCGACGAGCATGGTGGCGACCTGGGGAGAGGTCCCATTCTTCTCATCACAATGTGGAGGGCCATCCTCTATGACTTCAGTCACAATTGGTAGTGATTGAGGGAGTTCTGAAGGCACAGTGGTGTGTCACAGAGATCCTGCATCCTCATGTGGTACCCCTCATGCGACTGTAGTGTGGTGCCGTGTTTCAATAGGACAATGTGCATCCACGTGTGGGACGTGTCTCTATAAACTGCCCTCACGATGCTGAGGTAATCCCATAGCCTGTTAAAGCCCCAGATCAGCTCCCGGTAGAACATGTGTCGGACCAACTCGGAAGTCAGCTCTGCCCCAGGCAAGTATCAGTGATGCCAATGATCTGTTGCAACAGTTGTGAGCCAGCTCGCCAGAACAACATACAATAGCTTAATGATACCCTTCCCAACCGAAACAGTGAATGCACCCAGGTCAGAAGGGTGCAACGTCATAATGATGATTTGGTTCACACTGCAAAATTCTTTGTACAGTGGACTCGATTTTGTGGTAACAAAACATACCTTCTGAACCTGTGACGTTTCACTTCGTTTCCTTCTCTCCTTGCGGGTGCTTATTTTTTTTTTTTTTGTCTGGCATTACATAGAGGGAGATAATTTTAACTGAAGACATTGAAATATCTTGAAAACTGCACTTCGGATCACAAAAGCTAGAATTCCAATTTGTTTGTATTGTAGGGGGACATCCAAAGATATCACACTTGACCTCCCACCCCATCCTGTGCGTGGGTGGTGGAGTACAACTTCGAATCTTCAATGGGGACAGCCGTCTTTTACTGCAGATTATGGTTCTACGCCAAAATCTACATACGTTTTGTCTGAAGCACTTTCTTCGTTTCGCCACAGATGGCGCTGTAGTCGGAGAAATAGAAACGGGTGCACAATCGTTAATTACGACATGCTACTAAATGGTCATTGAATATCCAACGTTGGACCCCACTTCCATGCTGAGAGGGTAGGACAGGCCAGTATTTCGTAACTTCTAATTGGAAACCCCATTCGTAACATTGTATTTCTCCGATAAATCAAACAGGGGACAACACCGAGGACGTGTAGTGAATTACGACCTATAATAATAGGCAGTATCACTGCGACAGGAGCTCTCGCATCGAGCAAACGTAGAACAGATAGCGGCTCTAAACGTTTACGTTTATTGCCTGCACGTCTACCTATCATTTGGAGAACAGACGTGCAAGTGGGCGACGAATGTTGCAATCACAGAAGAAAAATTTGAAATGATCCTGATTTACGAAGACTGTAGCAGAAAGGTTGAAACTTCTGTTACTTTGTATGCCAAGCGTTTTCCAGAGAAAGCTCGCTCTTCGTTCTTTTACAAGTAGTGAACGCCTTCATGTCTGATGGCAGCGTACAGATCGGTAAAAGAAAACGGAGCAAACGTGTTACAGCGGAAGCCAATGAAATAGTTGTACTAGCAGCAGTACACCACACTCACGGATACGCACCCGGCGATTGCACCGCGATTCCGGTAGTATTTTCACAATACTGTATCCTAATTAGTATTATCCATACCACGTGTCACTGCATAAAGAACTTCATGGCGCCGATTTCCATTACCGGGTAGTATTTTGTGAATGGGCACCCCAATAAAAGCAAACGACACCCCAGTTTTTGCCGAGATACTCTTTTCGGATGAGTACATTCACACACCATGGTAGCGTTAATTGGCATAACATGCACTACTGGACTGTAGAATACCCCACTGGTCACGGCAAGATGACAATCAAGGCCATTGGTCTGATAACGTATGGTTTGGCATCATGGGGAACAAATTTATTGCTCTGTATTTTATCGACGGCACGTTGAATGGACGCAAATATCGAATGTTTTTCTGCAGGATGTTGCCCTGTACGTTCGATAAAGTATGTGGTTTCAGCATGACAGTTGCCCAGCGCTTTACGCAATTTAAGCACGGCAGGTATTAGACAGAGTATACACTGATCGGTGGATTGGCAGAGGTGGCCCTATTAATTAGCCCCCTATGTTACCAGATTTGACGTCGCCATATTTCTTTCTGTGGGGGTATTTAAAAGACAGAGTGCACCAACAAGCGCCAACAGGCCGTGATGACGTAGTCGACCGTATCAGAAACTCCTGCGATGACATTCCAGCAGATACGCTTTTGTCCTGTGTACGGTTATTTGAAAAACTGGTGACTGAGTGTTATGCCGGAGCCAAGGTAGCCCCTGAGGGCCGACAACCCGTATTACACAAGAGAGGACAGCGTTGTCTGTGTCCAAGGCGTACGAAAAGCACCGTGGTAAACACCGGCTATTTACATACAAGATAATGGAAAGAGACATTCCGAGCACAACTTCCTGCAGGGGAAGCTAGAGCCACGGCATGCAGGAAGTATCATTACACAAAAACCTGATTCGCTGGAGACAGCTATTTAGGGGCTAGAACCAGCCCCAAAATTCGGTCACTCCAGATGCCGACCTCGTGTACTTCGATCGCTGAAGATTGCGTCTTCGTCTTTGAATTGGACTCATACTAGTGTGTGTGTGTGTTACCAGGAACCTTTGTGGAAAGTTAGAAGTGAACTTCTGTTTGCCTCAGTTAGGAGACTTTTACTGGCATCGTTATTGTTACCTTTTCGTTTATTGTTCAGTCATCAACCTTATGAACTTACCTCAATGAGAGTTGTGTGTTGTGGAAATTTGCCAATTGTCAGTCACAACACTAAGTGTATTGAAATTGGCAGTACAACGTTTGAACACAAGCTTTATTTGCGAAAGAAGAGTAGTGTCAGCCTCGACCCTTGGCCACAGCAGCTCTGTTCGATGTGTCTGAGGACTACAACATTGCGAATGTGTTTCGTGCTTCAGACAAAACGTATGTAGATTTTGCCGCAGAATCATAATCTGTAATAAAAAACGGGGATTCCCATTGAAGATTTCAAAGCTGACCCTGCCATCCACGCACTTGGTGGGGGGGGGGGGGGGGGGGGGGAAGCGAGGTCGAGTTTGGTATCACTGGATATCTTCCTCCGAGAAAAACAAATTGGAATTATAACTTTCTTTGATCCGAGGTGTAGTTTTCGAGATATTTCCATGTATTCAGTTAAAATTAACGCCCTCTGTATTCTGGAACTAAATTATAAATTTTATCGAAATAAGTTAATCATCTAACACAAAATAATGTACATCATACTCCGCAAGCCACTAATTGCGTGTGGCGGAGGGTACTTTCGGTACCATTATCTTATGCCTCCAACCATGTTCTACTCACGAATAGTGTGTGGGAAGAATTATTTTCGGTATGCCTCTGTATTGGCTCTAATTTCTCGAATTTTCTCCTCGTTGTCAATACGAGAGACATATGTGGAGGGAAGTAATATGTTGTCCGACTTCTCCTGAAAAGTTCTGTTCCGAAATTTCCATAGTAAATCTCTTCGTGATTTACAACGCCTCTCTTGTAACGTCTCCTCGTGGAGTTTGTTTAGCATCTCCGTAGCGCTCTCTCGCCAGCTAAACGACCCCGCGACGAAACGGCGCCGCTTTTTGTTGGATTTTCTCTATCTCCTCTATCAGTCCTACCTGTCAGAGATCCCAGATAGACGAACAATAGTCAAGAATCGGTCAAACAAGCGCTTTATAAGCCATGAAATAATAATTAAATCAAGACCCTAAGCTGTCGACAGGCGTTGATATACATCAACGGGGACAGTTGAAAATGTGTGCCTCGACTGGGACTCGAACCCGGGATTTCCTGCTTACATAGCAGGCGCTCTGTCCAGCTGAGCCACGGAGGGCACAGAGGATAGTGCAATTGCACGGATTTATCCCTGAAACGCTTCCCGTGAGACCCACATTCCCAACTTAATGTCCACACACTACATTCGTAGTACCCCTGCCTATTACACTCAGTACTCGCGGCAGAGTCCGGTAAGAGTTCGGGCAATGCGTGTGCATACAGCACAGAATGAGGTCAATGGCCGGTTAGCCTTAACTATATGAAGATGGTATTTGTTCTTTTGGACATGTCCGAAACAACAGATACCATGGGTGACCATGCAGCTCTCTTAGAATGAAATGATAATTAAATTAAGACCCTAAGCTGCCGACAGACGTTGATATACATCAGTGTAGTGTGTGGACATTAATGTGGGAATTTGGGTCACACGAGGAGCTTGCAATGGGTAAATCCCTGCAGTCGCATTATCCTCTGTGCCCTCGGTGGCTGTCCGAAAGAACAGATATCATCTTCATGTACTTTATAAGCCACTTCTTTCGTGGATTTACGTTTCCTTAAGATTCTTCCAATGAATATAAGTTTGGTATCTGCTTTTCCCACTATCTGTTTTATGTGGTCACTCCACTTACTGTCGATCTGGATAGTTACGCCTAGATATTTTACGGCAGACGGTCTCCAATTGTTTGTCATCAACAATGTAGCTGTACAGTAATAGATTTATTTTCCTATGTATGCGCAATGTGTTACGTTTATTTACGTGCCAGAGCCTGCGCCATTAATGTATCAAAGTTACTTATAATTAATGATACAGTTAACACAAAGTTAACTGCCTGCACATTAAGTGCTTCATTACCACAATCTTTGATCAGGCCTCCGAAATTTGTCGTGAAATGCGTTAAAGGCACACCTTTGTGGACTTGTTTAATACACAGTGAACGCATATTAGCTAAAATCCTCTGTGAACGGAGGGAAAGAGAGCTCTATTCAGAGTGATGGCACGAAATTAGTTTCATTTAGACAGGTCTCTCAAAACTGAACCATTTTTGTCTGAACAGCTCTTTTGATTCGTAGTGTGTCTCAGAGGTAGTCTGGAATCACAATGCAAAGCTTTTTGTCAGACAGTGGCGCTGCAGGCAATTTCCGGAGAGGTCTACTGTATGTGATAGGTTCAGGGAAGTGGATACAATGAATATAGCTGGCTTGTATAACAGTGATAATGCACGGTGTGTAAGCTCAGAACATTGAGATTAACGACTCACAGAGCTTGCAGATTTTTCAGAGAGATATCAGAGAACTATGTATTACTGAGGAGTGAATAATTTTGGCAGATGTGTGTTATCCATAGAATGGGAAATGACAGAATTTCTCAAAAGTAACGGGCGTTGCATGAAAACTGCAAATTGTTGACTTGTGAGACAAAGAATCTGAGAAAGCCCATTAAATGTAAGCCTTCTGCAGCTTAGCAGTGTGTCAGCAGTGCGCAAGTAGCAGCAAGTGGATTATTTAGCTTTAATGTAAGTGTATTAGTCAAGTTCAAAATTTATTTGAGTGTTCTTAGCGCACTTGTTTAGTTAAATCCGTTAAATCATTGTTTAGTTTCGTAATTAGCAGGGGCAGATTTGCATTTTAATATCTGTGATGTATAAAGTCGCGTTGTCGTCTGTCATTTGTTTATTTCTTTTAAATAGTCTTTGTACGTTACTGACAGTACAGCTATCCTTCTGCCGCCGAGCAGTGTGTCAACAGTGTGCAAATAGCACCATTACTGCATTTACTAGGCAGTCTTGTATTTTAATAACCGTTTAAATTTTGTGTCGAATTGTTTGTGCTCTCTGTAGATTAGTTCAGACGTTCTTTGCGCAACAGTATTTAGCATGGATAGGGACTGCGACTGCTATGTTCGGCTGCGGGCTCAGTTGGCTTCTCTTCGCTCCCAGCTTCAGGCAGTGTTAGCTTCAGTCACACAGCTTGAGGCTGTTGCCAATGGGCATAGCTGTGGGGGTCCGGACGGGGGTTTGTCGGGGACGGCCAGCTCGTCCCACGCATCCCCTGATCGGACTACGGCTGCGGCTGCCCGGGATACTGCTAACATTGAGGCTGACCCCTCACACGTGGTAGAGTTGGAGGTCCTCTCAAGGTGTGGCTGGGGGCGAAAGACATTCCGGAGGGCTGAACGGAAGGCCTCTCCAGATTGTCTGACGAACCGGTTTCAGGCTCTGTCTCTGGCTGATACTGATCTTCGGCCCGACCTGGCTGCATGTCCTGTTCCAGAGGTTGCCCATCAGTGTGCAAGATCCGGGTGGTCGCAGAGGGTGGGCTTACTGGTAGTTGGGAGCTCCAATGTCAGGCGCGTAATGGGGCCCCTTAGGGATATGGCTGCAAGGGAGGGGAAGAAAACCTATGTGCACTCCGTGTGCATACCGGGGGGAAGTCATTCCAGATGTGGAAAGGATCCTTCCGGATGCCATGAAGGGTACAGGGTGCACCCATCTCCAGGTGGCCGCTCATGTCGGCACCAATGATGTGTGTCGCTATGGATCGGGAAGAAATCCTCTCTGGCTTCCGGCAGCTATCTGATTCGGTGAAGACTGCCAGTATCGCTAGCGGGATGAAGGCAGAGCTCACCATTTGCAGCAGCGTCGACAGGACTGACTGCAGATCTTTGGTACAGAGCCGAGTGCAGGGTCTGAATCAGAGACTGAGGCGATTCTGCGACTGTGTGGGCTGCAGATTCCTCGACTTGCGCCATAGGTTGGTGGGGTTTCGGGTTCCGCTGGATAGGAGTCCACTACACGCAGCAGGCGGCTACACGGGTAGCAGGGGTTGTATGGCGTGGACTAGGTGGTTTTTTTAGGTTAGATGGCCTCGGACGAGTACAGAAAGGGCAACAGCCTCAAAGGGTGCGGGGCAAAGTCAGGATATGCGGGGTCCAAGCAGCAGTCGGTATTGTAATTGTAAACTGTTGAAGCTGCATTGGTAAAGTACCGGAACTTCAAGCAATGATAGAAAGCACCGAAGCTGAAATGGTTATAGGTACGGAAAGCTGTCTGACGCCAGAGATAAATTCTGCCGAAATTTTTACAAAGGCACAGACGGTGTTTAGAAAGGATAGATTGCACGCAACCAGTGGTGGTGTGTTTGTCGTTGTTACTAGTAGTTTATCCTGAAGTGAAATAGAAGTGGATAGTTCCTGTGAATTAGTTTGGGTGGAGGTTATACTCAACAACCGAGCTAGGTTAATAATTGGCTCCTTTTACCGAGCTCCCGACTCAGCAGCATTAGTGGCACAACAACTGAGGGAAAATCTGGAATACATTTCACATAACTTTCCTCAGCATGTTATAGTCTTAGGTGGAAATTTCAATTTACCAGATATACACTGGGACAATCAGATTTTTAATGCGGGTGGTAGGCACAGAGCATCGAGTGACATTATACTGAGTGCAATATCTGAAAATTACCTCGAGTAATTGAACAGAGAATCGACTCGTGGAGATAACATCTTGGACCTACTGATAACAAATAGACCCCAACTTTTCGACTCTGTTAGCGCAGAACAGAGAATCGGTGATCATAAGGCCGTTGCAGCATCCCTGAATATGGAAGTACATAGGAAAATAAAAAAAGGGAGGAAGGTTTATCTGTTTAGCAAGAGTAATAGGAGGCAGATTTTAGACTACCTAACAGATCCCAACGAAAATTTCTGTTCCGACACTGACAATGTTGAGTGTTTATGGAAAAAGTTCAAGGCAATCGTAAAATGCGTTTTAGACAGGTACGCGCCGAGTAAAACCATGAGGGACGGGAAAAACCAACCGTGGTTCAACAACAAAGTTAGGAAACTACTGCGAAATCAAAGAGAGCTTCACTGCAAATTTGAACGCAGCCAAAACCTCTCAGACAAATAGAAGCTAAACGATGTCAAAAGTAGGGTTACACGTGAAGCGTTCTGTGAATTCGAAAGTAAAATTCTATGAACCGACTTGGCAGAAAATCGTAGGATGTCCTGGTCTTACGTTAAATCAGCAAGTGGATCGAAACAGCATATCCAGACACTCGGGGATGATAATGGCATTGAAACAGAGGATGACACGCGTAAAGCTGAAATACTAAACACTTTTTTTCCAAAGCTCTTTCATAGAGGGAGACCGTACTGCAGTTCCTTCTCTAAATCCTCGCACGAACGAAAAAATGGCTAACATCGAAATAAGTGTCCAAGGAATAGAAAAGCAACTGAAATCACTCAACAGAGGAAAGTCCACTGTACCTGACGGGATACCATTTCGATTCTACACAGAGTACGCGAAAGAACTTGCCCCCCTTCTAACAGCCACGTACCGCAAGTCTCTTGAGGAACAGAAGGTTCCAAATGATTGGAAAAGAGCACAGGTAGTTCCAGTTTTCAAGAGGGTCTTCGAGCAAATGCGCAAAACTATAGACCTATATCTCTGGCGTCGATCTGTTGTAGAATTTTATAACATGTTTTTTGCTCGCGTATCATGTCATTTCTGGAAACCTAGAATCTACTCTGTAGGATTCCGGTAACAGCGATCGTGTGAGACCCAACTCGCTTTATTTGTTCAAGAGACCCAGAAAATATTAGATACAGGCTCCCAGATATATGCCATTTTCCTTGACTTCCGGAAGGCGTTCGATACAGTTCCGCAGTGTCGCCTGATAAAGTAAGAGCCTACGGAATACCAGACCAGCTGTGTGGCTGGATTGAAGAGTTTTTAACAAACCGAACACAGCATGTTGTTCTCAATGGAGAGACGTCTACAGACGTTAAAGTAACCTCTGGCGTGCCACAGGGGAGTGTTATGGGACCATTGCTTTTCACAATATATGTAAATGACATAGTAGATAGTGTCGGAAGTTCCATGCGGCTTTTCGCGGATGATGCTGTAGTATACAGAGAAGTTGCAGCATTAGAAATTTGCAGCAAAATGCAGGAAGATCTGTAGCGGATAGGCACTTGGTGCAGGGCAACTGACCCTTAATATAGACAAATGTAATGTATTGCGAATACATAGAAAGAAGGATCCTTTATTGTATGATTATATGATAACAGAACAAACACTGGTAGCACTTATTTCTGTAAAATATCTGGGGGTATGCGTACGAAACTATTTGAAGTGGAATGATCATATAACATTATTTGTTGCTAAGGCGAGAGCCAAGTTGAGATTCATTGGGAGAGTCCTTAGAAAATGTAGTCCATCAACAAAGGAGGTGGCTTACAAAACACTTGTTCGACCAATACTTGAGTATTGCTCATCAGTGTGGGACCCCTACCAGATCGGGTTGACAGAGGAGATAGAGAAGATCCAAAGAAGAGCGGCGCGTTTTGTCACAGGGTTTTTTGGTAAGCGTGATAGCGTTACGGAGATGTTTAGCAAACTCAAGTGGCAGGCTCTGCAAGAGAGGCTCTCTGCATCGCGGCGTAGCTTGCTGTCCAGGTTCCGAGAGGGTGCGTTTCTGGATGAGGTATCAAATATATTGCTTCCCCCTACTTATACCTCCCGAGATAAAAATGTATAATTAGAGAGATTCGAGCGCGCACGGAGGCTTTCCGGCAGTCGTTCTTCCCGCGAACCATACGAGACTGGAACAAGAAAGGAAGGTAATGACAGTAGCACGTAAAGTGCCCTCCGCCACACAACGCTGGGTGGCTTGCGGAGTATAAATGTAGATGTAGATGTAGATGAAAACACCCAAGACGACTTTCGGAGATGTTACAGGATCGAGATGATAGAGATTTATTCCAACTGTGGAACAATTTGCTGCAAGACCTGATGTAAAGCACTTTAGCGTCTTCTGAAAGGTCACTTAAGACTTTTGTTCTGAGCACAAGTAGTGACCATCAGTCAGAATTAATGTCGCTAACAGCTTGTTCGCCGTTTTCAAGCAAGACCGCTGCTCAAAGATGTACGCACGCAAGTCTCTGGATGCTAGTATTCGGGTCACACACTGCCTGACAATAAAATGCATTTCACTACTTCTATAAATAAATAACACCCAGTAAAGTGCCCCTGAGATAATTATTAACGCAATTGAGATATTATTGTTTTCTTTCTACTCTTTGTGTGACAGAAAGAAACTTATTGTTCCGGAATGAGTTCTGTATAAGAGAAAATGCAGTAATTTAAAGAGTGGTCTAATGTAAGAAAATGAATTGTAGAAGCGAAAACAATTAAATACACATTGCTACATCTGATGCATATAATATGTTGATAATTGAGTGCAAATTCTGCATTGATGTGCAATTTTTGTAGTAAATTAATGTAATTGATATAAATTAGCATCTCAAGCTGGATAGTATAAAAATCTACCCGAACGTATAGTGTGTCCCAGAAAAACGTCGTAAAGCTTTATAGACAGATTCCTTGCACAAAAACAAGAAAAAAGTTTCTAGTAAACAAGGGTTCTAAAAAGCGTGCTTTGACAGCTATGAACACTTGCTCACCTTTGATGCTATGAAACAAATGTCTTCTACTGCAATGACTTTGCTTTCCGTATTTTGGGTGGACGCAGTACGGACCAAACAAAGACGTCCAGTAAACATGGGATCTAAGTGCGTACTTTAAGATCTACAAGCCCTTATTCATCTTCGCTGGTTTGAAACACGTCTCTTCCACTGAGCATCTACTCATAGCTCTCCAGAGTATGGAGTGATCGCAGGCATGTGGGCAAACACCACGGTCTTACTCCAGCAGCGATGTACGTGAACGCGACAATTGTATGGCATGTTCCCCTAACAATACACGCAGGTTTAGTCACCTGAGTAGCGAGTAATTCAGATTTCCCAGGGTGCTTTCATAGTGGTGTGAGATATGATACACGCAATTTTTGCTGAATTAATGCTGTTGCATTAATTTAAGCACGAGTCAATTACCAGTATAGGTTGCGTTGGGCAATAGCAAGTGCAGGAGCAATGAAGTGCATAGAACATACGTTAGAAAGAAAATAACTCGCTTTAAGCATCTAAACAGAGTGAAATGTAAAGAACTTTGGCTATGGAGGGACGTTCAAATGGAGTAGGGAAACGTCGATTCTGGAAAAAGCTCCTCTAGTGCTCTTGAGGCGGTCGTGATGTAGTGCACAGCGCCTGGTGTCTGCGGTTGATGCGTGCTGACACAAACCAGCTGCAAATGGAATGACGCAACGCCTTTGGCGCGCGAGGAAAAAAAAAAGAAAGAAAAGAAAAGAAAATATGTTGCTACGCCATCGTAGTCCACCCATTTACATGGGTACACTGTGCGGACCATATAAGTAACACACTGTCTGGTTCAAAGAAGTCGTTTTTGTAACAAATAATTATAGTAGTAACATTGAGAAGTTTTTCTTGCTGTTTGTAACTGGCAGGAAACTCAATAACACTGATGTAAACGCTGCTGCTTATGTACTATTTAATGCGACACACGTAAAAGTTTGGCGACAGAATTATGTTACAGTTAGTGCAAATTTTCGCATATCTGGTTAAGCAAATTTATAAATTTCTATACCATGCATTACTGCTGCATTTTTGCTTCGAACTTCCGGCGTTGTAACGGCCCTCTCAGATTAGCAATATCATTTGACACATCTGCTCCCGAAGCAAGTGTGATGACTGTGCGCTATGGTACGACCTGAGGATTGTACTCCGTACCAATGTTGTTAGCCAATAGCAAAATAAAAAACTGCGACTACAGACTAAAAAAATATAACGGTGATTCAACTGCTCCTACCGCTGTCTTTTAAGGATTCGCAATGGTATAGCTCGTCTTCATAAACCAAGCGCAAGATTTCCATAGTCTCTCGCTCGCTATGCGCAAAGTAGTTGTTCCACAGAAAAAATTAGCAGGACCTGTTTGTAGAGAATTTAATGTAGTTCAGTTGTGTACGGGGGTACATTTTTGCTGGAGGCCGTGACCTTAAAATGTAGTCCCACTCTCACACACAACCCTCACTGGTCAGGATTTGTAATTCTTGTTCATGGCACTCCCTCCTACTACTGTACAAATATTTACAAATATTTGTGAATGCACCGATTATTTCCTACATTCGACCTTTTTGGTCTTCACTAACTGGTCTTATTATGCCACCGGCTTAGTCGGGCTCTTACTAGTTGTAAAGTTGACTTTTGTATATATTTTACTTAACGATTTTGCGTATCTTATGGCATAAAATAAAAAATAAACTACTGGCCATTAAAATTGCTACACCAAGAAGAAAGCAGATGATAAGCGGGTATTCACTGGACAAATAATTTGTAATAGAACTGACATCTGATTACATTTTCACGCAATTTGGGTGCATAGATCCTGAGAAATCAGTACCCAGAACAACCACCTCTGGCCTTAATAACGGTCTTGATACGCCTGGGCATTGAGTCAAACAGAGCTTGGATGGCGTGTACAGGTACAGCTGCCCATGCAGCTTCAACACGATACCACAGTTCATCAAGAGTAGTGACTGGCGTATTGTGACGAGCCAGTTGCTCGGCCACCATTGACCAGACGTCTTCAATTGGTGAGAGATCTAGAGAATGTGCTGACGAGGGCAGCAGTAGAACTTTTCTGTACCCAGAAAGGCCCGTACTGGACCTGCAACATGCGGTCGTGCATTATCCTGCTGAAGTGTAGGGTTTCGCATGGATCGTATGGATGGTAGAGCCACGGGTCGTAACACATCTGAAATGTAACGTCCACCGTTCAAAGTGCCGTCAGTGCTAACAAGAGGTGACCGAGACGTGTAACCAATGGCACCTCATACCATCCCGCCTGGTGATACGCCAGTATGGCGATGACGAATACACGCTTCCATTGCACGTTCACCACGATGTCGCCAAACATGGATGCGACCATCATGTTGCTGTAAACAGAACCTGGATTCATCCGAAAAAATGACGTTTCGCCTTTCGTGCACCCAGGTTCGTCGTTGAGTACACCATCGCAGGCGCTCCTGTCTGTGATGCACTCAAGTGTAACCGCAGCCATGGTCTCTGAGCTGATAGTTTATGCTGCTGCAAACGTCGTCGTCGAATTGCTCGTGCATATGGTTGTTGTCTTGCAAACGTCCCCACCTGTTGACTCAGGGATCAAGACGTGGTTGCACGATCCGTTACAGCCATACGTATAAGATGCCTGTCATCTCGACTGCTAGTGATACGAGGCCGTTGGGATCCAGCACGATGTCCCGTATTAACCTCCTGAACCCACCGATCCCATATTCTGCTAACAGGCATTGGATCTCGACCAATGTCGCGATACCATAAACCGCAATCGCGATAGGCTAAAATCCGGCCTTTATCAAAGCCGGAAACGTGATAGTACGCATTTCTCCTCCTTAAACGAGGCATTACAACAACGTTTTAGCAGGCAACGCCGGTCAACTGCTGTTTGTGTATGAGAAATCGGTTGGAAACTTTCCTCATGTCAGCACGTTGCAGGTGTCGCCACCGGCGCCGACCTTGTGCGAATGCTCAGGAAAGCTAATAATTTGCATATCACAGTATATTCTTCCTGTCGATTAAATTTCGCGTGTGTAGCACGTCATCTTCGTGGTGTAGCAATTTTAATAGCCAGTAGTGTACATCTTGGTATTCGTCAGGGTTTCTGACTGCAAACTATTGTACTTGTAAGGGTTAAGAACGTTTACAAAAGTCATTTCTCGTTCGTTACCGTCATAGGCACGTTTAAATTAATGATGTTATTATGCTGGTGACGTAATAGCTCAATCAAAAGAGACCAAAAAGCGTCCAATATCGGAAAGCGTTCGTGTAACCGGATTTTTTTTTTTTTTTTTACAGTGGCAGGAGGCTGTGTCACAAAAACATATTAGAAATCTTTACTGGTAAGGGATGAGTGTTGGAGTGGGGGTGTTTTTAAAGTTCCTTTTTGTACATTTTTCTTGAATTAATTGAAAACTATGGCCCTCTGTAGAAATATTATCCCAGTAAAAAATTTTAAATTAAATCTTCTACAAAAATCCTGTTAATTTTTTTGCTTTAGGACTAATAGTTTTAGGGTAGCGAGCGAGAATATGAAAATTTCGCTCATGGTTTATGAGGGCCAGCTATAATATTGTGGGTTGCACGAAACGACAGCGGTAGAGGTAGCTCAATGACGTAGCTTGTCTTCTAATTGTGTTGGCTGCTGTTCCTACCGACAGTATGTCCGGAATGTGTAATATGTGGAAGCTAATGAGTGGCAAGTGAATAACATGGAAGGGGTGGTGGTGTGGTCAGTAGTGAATTTCAACGCAGCGTTAGAGCAGGAGTGGCGAAAACTTCTGCTCGTCGGCCATGCCCAGGAACAGCTGCCAAAGCCCTCAGCCTCGCTGCACATTTCGCCCACAGCCACGCCGCTGTCTGAGCGCGAGGAAGGGGAAGAGGCGAATCCAGCGAATGAGCCTCATTTGAATGGCAGTGCAGTCGTACTGCATATGACTTGGTTTTATATTTCACATTTTTCAACAACATACATCACAAACAAAACAAATTTTCAGTATTAGTTAATTATTTTTGACGCGGTGAAGACATAATGTAATTATTATCTGGCACAAATAAGTTCATCTACCTCTACATGTACATCCATACTCCGCAAGCCACCTGACGGTGTGTGGCGGATGGTAGCTTGACTACCTCTATCGGTTCTTCCTTCTATTCCAGTCTCGTATTGTTCGTGGAAAGAGGGACTGTCAGTATGCCTCTGTGTGGGCTCTAATCTCTCTGATTTTATCCTCATGGTCTGCTCGCGAGATATACGCAGGAGGGAGCAATATACTGCTTGACTCCTCGGTGAAGGTATGTTCTCGAAACTTCACAAAAGCCCGTACCGAGCTACTGAGCGTCTCTCCTGCAGAGTCTTCCACGGGAGTTTATTTACCATCTCCGTAACGCTTTCGCGATTACTAAATGATCCTGTAACGAAGCGCGCTGCTCTCCGTTGGATCTTCTCTATCTCTTCTATCAACCCTATCTGGTACGGATCCCACACTGCTGAGCAGTATTCAAGCAGTGGGCGAACAAGCGTACTGTAACCTACTTCCTTTGTTTTCGGATTGCATTTCCTTAGGATTCTTCTAATGAATCTTAGTCTGGCATCTGCTTTACCGACGATTAACATTATATGATCATTCCTTTTTAAATCACTCCTAATGCGTACTCCCAGATAATTTATGGAATTAACTGCTTCCAGTTGCTGACCTACTATATTGTAGCTAAATGATAAGGGATCTTTCTTTCTACGCATTCGCAGCACATTACACTTGTCTACATTGAGATTCAGTTGCCATTCCCTGCACCATGCGTCAATTCGCTGCAGATCCTCCTGCATTTCAGTACAATTTTCCAATGTTACCACCTCTCGATATACTACAGCATCATCCGCAAAAGCCTCAGTGAACTTCCGATGTTATCCACAAGGTCATTTATGTATATTGTGAATAGCAACGGTCCTACGACACTCCCCTGCGGCACACCTGAAATCGCTCTTACTTCGGAAGACTTCTCTCCATTGAGAATGACATGCTGCGTTCTGTTAGCTAGGAACTCTTCAGCTCAATCACACAATTGGTCTGATAGTCCATATGCTCTTACTTTGTGCAGGTCAATCAGTTACATCTGCACATGTACAGAGTGCATGCAGCTTAAACGGCAAACGCTCTCCAAAACAGTTTCAAAACAGATATAGGAGTGACAATGTCCTCAAAACCGTTATAAAACTATCCTTGTAATTCTTGCAAGACCACAACGAACTCTTCAAGTTGCCACGCCATCTTGACTTTTTTAGTTCTATAATCGAAAAAAGGTCTTTCACACAAATGATGAACGAAATATTGTAAACGGTCTCGAAAACAGTTTGAAAACAGGTATAAGAGTGACAGTGTCCTCAAAACCTTTGTAAAAATATCCTTCAAATACTTGCGAGGCCAGAACAAATTCTTCAAACCTCGCGCTTTCTTTCTTCAACGCCAGTGAGCTTAGGGAACTGGATTGTTTTGATATTTTTTGTGGTATTCAAAAAATTTAAAAACCTCTCTCACACCGGCCTGATTTAGCTTCACTGATCAGGATAGTAAAAACATACGTATGTTAAGGGTATTTTCTTTCACAAAGCAGGCTTATCACATTCACACAGTTCAATACTGTTCTATCCTGATTAAATTGAGCTTAACTTAAATTCCATAAGGCAGTGAAGCAATTTCGAAGTTTCGGTGCGACGAAAATTGTCAGTCGATCTCCTGAAAACATTCGTAATAATTATTAACTTTCGGTGATTACATGGGGAAGACCGGAGATCTGCTGGTAAGACCGTGTTAGCCTATTTATTTGAAGTAACTGGATATCTTGAGCATACAAAACGGCAGGTTCGTCCAATGTAAATCAGACGTTCCCCACTGATCCTGTGCAACACAGCGTAGTAAGCAGACGCTGTCAATAATAATCAGTTAAATAATACGCGAACACACTTACTTAAGTTTAGCTCATGTATTAAATTCCTTCTCATACAGAATCTCATCAAGATGGTGACTGGCTCAACCATACATACATATACATCCTCCTTCTTTCACGGCTAATCGGCAAGCATTCCCTCATTCTTTTCATAGGAGAAAACAGATAGCAGAGAAGCTATTCCATGGAGTAAATGGACGCTTCAAGGAATAATAGGGCTTGAAACTACTTTGCATTGATAATCACCGTATATTAAAGTTTAGGAATCGGTAAGATAAGAAGAGATACACTCCTGGAAAAGGAAAAAAGAACACATTGACACCGGTGTGTCAGACCCACCATACTTGCTCCGGACACTGCGAGAGGGCTGTACAAGCAATGATCACACGCACGGCACAGCGGACACACCAGGAACCGCGGTGTTGGCCGTCGAATGGCGCTAGCTGCGCAGATTTTGTGCACCGCCGCCGTCAGTGTCAGCCAGTTTGCCGTGGCATACGGAGCTCCATCGCAGTCTTTAACACTGGTAGCATGCCGCGACAGCGTGGACGTGAACCGTATGTGCTGTTGACGGTCTTTGAGCGAGGGCGTATAGTGGGCATGCGGGAGGCCGGGTGGACGTACCGCCGAATTGCTCAACACGTGGGGCGTGAGGTCTCCACAGTACATCGATGTTGTCGCCAGTGGTCGGCGGAATGTGCACGTGCCCGTCGACCTGGGACCGGACCGCAGCGACGCACGGATGCACGCCAAGACCGTAGGATCCTACGCAGTGCCGTAGGGGACCGCACCGCCACTTCCCAGCAAATTAGGGACACTGTTGCTCCTGGGGTATCGGCGAGGACCATTCGCAACCGTCTCCATGAAGCTGGGCTACGGTCCCGCACACCGTTAGGCCGTCTTCCGCTCACGCCCCAACATCGTGCAGCCCGCCTCCAGTGGTGTCGCGACAGGCGTGAATGGAGGGACGAATGGAGACGTGTCGTCTTCAGCGATGAGAGTCGCTTCTGCCTTGGTGCCAATGATGGTCGTATGCGTGTTTGGCGCCGTGCAGGTGAGCGTCAGAATCAGGACTGCATACGACCGAGGCACACAGGTCCAACACCCGGCATCATGGTGTGGGGAGCGATCTCCTACACTGGCCGTACACCTCTGGTGATCGTCGAGGGGACACTGAATAGTGCACGGTACATTCAAACCGTCATCGAACCCATCGTTCTACCATTCCTAGACCGGCAAGGGAACATGCTGTTCCAACAGGACAATGCACGTCCGCATGTATACCGTGCCACCCAACGTGCTCTAGAAGGTGTAAGTCAACTACCCTGGCCAGCAAGATCTTCGGATGTGTCCCCCATTAAGCATGTTTGGGACTGGATAAAGCGTGGTCTCACGCGGTCTGCACGTCCAGCACGAACGCTGGTCCAACTGAGGCGCCAGGTGGAAATGGCATGGCAAGCCGTTCCACAGGAATACATCCAGCATCTCTACGATCGTCTCCATGGGAGAATAGCAGCCTGCATTGCTGCGAAAGGAGGATATACACTGTACTAGTGCCGACATTGTGCATGCTCTGTTGCCTGTGTCTATGTGCCTGTGGTTCTGTCAGTGTGATCATGTGATGTATCTGACCCCAGGAATGTGTCAATAAAGTTTCCCCTTCCTGGGACAATGAATTCACGGTGTTCTTATTTCAATTTCCAGGAGTGTATTTCGAGATATGTACTGAGTTATATAATTTATAAAATTTCTGAAAATATCGCGGAGAGACCGCTCCAAGAGACATTACATTGTCTTTGTTAAAATGTGTCCCTTGTACGACGCGATTTTCTTCTTAAACGCATCCCCATCAAATCAGAAAGAAGTTACCTTCTTACATATTACTGTGGGAAGTGTGCAGTCAATTCCACTTAAACTGCGCAGTTTGCAATCCATTCCGGATATTCTAATTTTCGTTCCTGCACTCCTTTTTGATTCATGGAATCAACGATAGCGAGATTTAAATCGAAAAATCGTTCCAGGTTTACCACTTGACTTAACCAACTCACTTTGTAGTAATACATAAAATCTTCATTCTCTTTGTTCATTTACATCTAAAACAATTGCAATTGAAAATAGAACAACGGGTGCCATTTCAGAAATTTTGCTATTCATAAAACCAATTTCTTCAAGCGCTCCACACCTGAAAATTTAGCACTAAGCGTTTTTGATGTACAGAAGAAATGAATTCTGTCCGTCGATCGTTGTAATTTTTTGCTCTTTCATTGTCATCTAAAAGTTTAAATTCTTTCTGCGTGGTACTATCATCTCGTTTCATAGCAAATAAGCAGTACCTGTCGCTTAAGCGAATTGAGAACTCTCATCCCTCAGCTTCTGGCAACCCACTGATTTTAAAGAATTATGACGATGGATTGCTAGACTGCCTCTTTTTGTGCGAACAGCCACTGGATCTATGAGCGTCCTTCGTACCACGAGCAAACAGCGAAGAGTAAACAGTGCTGACACCACGATTCTGCCCAACGCAGAGAGTTGTGCCGACAGGAGAATGCCTCACCGCAACGCTAAATGAAATGTCCGGCTGTTCCGAGTACTTTCGAGAATGACCGAGCATAGCCGAATGACAGGCCGAACATTGGTCCGCACGTGGCCCACACACGCTGCATGCGTTAAGTTTGGCACGCCTTGTGTTAGAACATGCAGGCAATGAAAATTGTAGTTACACTGCAACAATAGGGAGCCGAAGTACAGTCACCACCCATCGTAGAAATCCCGGAACCAGAAACAAGTGTATATTAGCAATTATGAAAGCAAAGTTGTTGGCGCTACAAGAAGTTCGAGGAGTGGACCGAGAATAATTGACGATCTAACAAGAAGTTCAAGGCTTTTGGTGAGAGTAGTAGGTGAACTAACAATAAGTTCGGAGAGTGTGATGAGAATAGAAGGTGATGCAACAATAATTCTGAAGAATGTGATGAGAATAGAAGGTAATGGAATAAACAGTTTTGAGCAATTTGGCAACAGTTTGGCGAATCTATAAATGCAAATAACAAACGACAAAGAGAATTATAGTGTAACAATAGCGCCGGAGGAGTGGTAATCAATTAAGAGAGAAATGTAGAAAATAGAAACCAGGTTTAGTGTTATGCTCATACCAGAAGGAAAAAGAATGTGCAGAACGTATTATTGTCAGAAGAACGTTGAAGCAATCTACATCAATTTAAAAAGTCGCAACACCCAAATGATGTTAAAGGAAGGGGCTTGCAGTTGTCATGAAGACTAGGCATATGACTGAATGAAGTTTGATGAACTGTGCGAGGTCACTGACCTCTGATTATCTATTTTAAACGAATTTTGTCTGATGTAGCAAGGATTATCATTTCTGTTTAGCAAGCCATTAATTTCGTTATGGTTAACAGTCAAAGAGGAATGTCTGCGAGCAAGTTTAACGCTCTTAGACTCACAGCATTATTCTTTGAATTAACTATGTTAATAGCACGCTAGAATACTGTGTGCACTCATTTTATCTCAAAGCTTGAAGAATTAAGTCGATTTGTTAGCCCAAGAGTCTTTGAAAATTGAAGCCAATGTTGTAAGCTGCCACTGACGAAATTTCGATCTCAAGAAAGTTTGGGTTCTTAGTACAAAAGACTCATTACTAAAATTTGTTTGAATTTATGTAGGGAAAGTGTTGTCTGAAGAACATAAGCTGCTTTATACACGTCAAAGGTACGGTTTCGTCATTATTTTCATTGAAACCTAGACTCTTTTAAAAGGGGACGTTCATGAAAATACATTTACTGCTTAAAAGATGCACTAATTCCACAATTTTGAAGATATGGCAATGAAATTTTGTACCGTGGTTTACATGAAATTAACACATCTACTGTTAAGTTCCTTGGATTACGCATATTTAACACTTTTTATGGAATATTATTTTCAAAAAATTAAATATGTACCTTTTCCTTAGAAACTATTCACGAGATTTCTACAATATTTTCTCTGTTTAATCTATTTCCATATACTAAACTTCTCTCATGGGATTTTTGATATATCGAATAGGAGAATTTTAATAATTTTTAATTATTACTCTGTGAGTATAATATAAAATTCATGGAAAATTCCAAGCACTTTGCCCCATACCTCAGTTTGCACTCAGAACTGCACAATTTAGTCTTGAGACATTTGTTTGTTTTCTTTAAGAAATAAGTGAACAAAATTTCATAATTCTGGCCTTCATAGAGTCTGAGAGAAAGGTACATAAACTTTAAAAATATAATTATTAGGAAATGTAATTTAAAGTTCAAGCTAACGTTTTGCCCTATGTCATCTCTGCAGAAGGTCACAGATCTATACTCAGGATCCTCTTTCCCTTCGAAGCTGTTCTTCTGGTTTCTGCCTATTTTCACTTCTCATTCTCTCTAATACCTCAATACTCCCTAGATTCCCATCATTACATACAAAAACTCCATCATAAGTTGAAATGCCGGCAACTATAGCAGATGAAAATGTGGTTTTAGGGCAACGTTCCCATACGAGTGAAATTAGAGACACATTTGGATTTTAGGTTATTGTTTCTAAGATAAGGAACAGAGTCACATATCATCTATAAAATCAACGATTATACAGTACAGTCTTCTAGATGTATCCCGTGGAAGTTTACGTGAAAGAAATTTACAGAACCATTTTCACTTCAAAAAGTGAGCTTGGCAGGGAAGTCGCATCACACATTTGATTATTTTTCACGAAATAAAAATTAAATGGATAGTTGACATTTTCGCTCAATTTCATGAGCGTTCCCCGTAAATACGAAGTACTGTGGCAGCCTATAGACGCTCAGGATAATACAAACTGGATTCGTAGCACGAACCAGCACGCACAGTCAAGTGTGCGTGAAAGAAGACTATTGTTCCTTTCAGAAGTAAATCAGTGAAATCTACTTATGGACATACCAACCAGTTTTCATTAAATACACTGTCATGGCATATCGACGGATTCTGATCGATCTACAGCGAGCAATTAAAGAATTCAAATGAGGTTTCAGTTTTCTTCGACAATTTGTACCTTATTCGACAAGCAGTCAATTAAATTCTCCAGCAAGCTGTACAACTACTACATTATATAAATTATAGAGAAGAGTTTTTTCCCCATTCAGTATACTGCTCTAAACAGGAAAAAGGTATTACGCTAGTTACGAGTGATAAAAGGGTTTTCTAGGAAATTTTACGTCACCGAATATAATTAAATTTTCTCGTGCAGGGGCTTAGAGTAAGATCAATAAAATTGGAGTCAACAAGTCGAAAGTTAATTGAAGTTAGCATCCTCGTTTCTAATTCCATTCTCTTCGTGAGAGATAGTATAAAGGTTGTAAGACGTCGTGGTGTCCTGACCTTCATTGTTTATATATTCCGCCCTCACAATCATATACCGCACATCAAGACGCTTCATTCGAACCCAAACTCGATAAGATAAAGTCAATGTTGTATGAATCCATGTAAACGATATGCAATTAACAAGTAAGCGCACCATGGCTGAAATACTTGAGGCTGGCGTGCACACATACATTCCAGACATGACGGTCACAGAAGCTTTTAGTTCGGGAGAGAAACCGCACAATGGGACGCCGATCCTTTCAGAGTACGACCCAGCATATGTCCGCCGATGACCGCTCGTGTAGCGGACAGCGTGGGCCCGAGTGAAAAGCGGGAACGACCTCGTGTTCGGCTTAAAAGCAAATTCCGCTACATTGTGTGGGAGCGGCCAGCCTACGCACGCAGTTTCAGAGACTTTCACAGGGAGACAGCAAACGCCAAACGCCAATGCTACAGGTTTCCGGATTGGTCGCCTTAAACGAAACGTCATTCTCCCGTTTTAGAAGAGCAATGCTGATTGGCAGACGATATTTCTGACGCCTTGGGCTGAAGGAATAATGGAAGAGACCGTCTGGCGTGGAGAGGCGCCGTTCCGTTGTCGCTCTTGGAGCGAGGAACAAGTCTCTCCTCAGTAATTCACTGGGAGAACACCTCTGTTGAGAGCGAATCGAAGTGCTACTCTATATTGAGTCCTTGCGATTAAGCATTGTTCACTGTGTTGGCCGACACACTATTGTGCCGTGTGAACGGACAGAGTTATAGTAAAACGCCTGCGAGCGAATTTTGAGTGGCATCGCGGTGGACTAGTTATCTGACCGGTGTACACCGCCAATAGTTAGACTAGGGGCGAATAGGAATCCTTGACTTCATCAAGGTATGCAGTGAGCGGCGCAGACAGCAGTCATCGCTGCTTACGGTATTGTGCGCTACAGCTATTGCGAGCCCCATATTTCCCCCACAACATTACACTTCACTGCATTTCACACGTGAAAGCCTCGACCGTACCTAGCAACATTCTAAAGGACAATTATTCAAGTTGAATAGGCGCACCTCTCCGCCATTCTGCCCAGTCAACAACCAGCTTAAACTTTGTGTAGAAATTTCATTAGCGAATCTTATCCTTGAGAGGTAACTTCACATTCCGAAAAGAACCAGGATATAACTTGTTCAATTCATAACTAAAAGTGCCATTGTGATTTCTCAGAAATAAATAATAAGTTTCGTTAGTTTCATGTTTTTCTTACACTAACTAGCACTACTCCAGTACCCAAGTATCCCACTAGTTGCGTAAGAAATTTTGTGAATTTTTGTGTCATTTCCTTACAACGGACGACCCCAGAAGATATTTATTGCTGAAAATCTTTCAGGGATTTCTCTTTAGAACGTTAGGAGCGCCTGTCTGACTTCTGTAATAGTGAGGGGGTGGAAATTGCATCTTGCAGGAGCCACAGGGTAAAGGGTACATCTCAGATTAATCCGTTGCACAGAATAACAGATCAACCCCACACCTCAGAAGGTAAAAAAGGAAGTGAAGGACGAAGTAAAATCACAGTTACACGAAGTCGGTGCCTCAGAATACAGCTGTACTGCTGCGTAAAATCTTGAAGTATTTCTAAGGGTTGGAAATGTCAGAATCTACAATCCTGACAGAACATAACAAGCAACAGATTTCCCTGACTAATTCAAAAAATGATTTTTGAAGATCGAAAGAAGTTATTTTATGTAAACTGAAGGTGGAGCTGGAGAAAGGAGAGGAAAGGAAAGGAACTAATAATATCAGCTACATAGGGACTATAAGGGTGGTACAAAAAGGTACGGCCAAACTTTCGGGAAACATTTCTCACACACAAATAAAGAAAAGATGTTATGTGGACTTGTGTCCGGAAACGCTTAATTTCGACGTTAGAGCTCAATTTAGTTTCGTCCACCTACGCTCAAAGGAGCACGTTATCATGATTTTATATGGGATACTATACCTGTGCTGCTACAACATGTGCCTTTACAAGTACGACACAACATGTGGTTCATGCGCGATGGAGCTCCTGCACATTTCAGTCAAAGTGTTCGTACGCGTCTCAACAACAGATTCGGTGACCGATGGATTGGTAGAGGCGGACGAATTCGATGGCCTCCACGCTCTCCTGACCTCAACCCTCTTGACTTTCATTTATGGGGGCTTTTGAAAGCTTTTGTCTACGCAACCCCGGTACCAAATGTAGAGACTTTTCGTGCTAGTATTGTGGACGGCTGTGATACAATACGCCATTCTTGAGGGCTGCATCAGCGCATCAGGGATTACATGCGACGGAGGGTGGATGCATGTATCCTCGCTAACGGAGGACATTTTGAACATTTCCTGTAACAAAGTGTTTGAAGTCACGCTGGTACGTTGTGTTGCTGTGTGTTTCCATTCCATGATTAATGTGATTTGAAGAGAAGTAATAAAATGAGCTCTAACATGGGAAGTAAGCTTTTCCGGACACATGACCACATAACATATTTTCTTTTTTTGTGTGTGTGAAGTGTTTCCTGAAAGTTTGGCCGTACCTTTTTGTAACACCCTGTATATGGAATAAGGGGCGACGAGTGAAAATATGTGTTGGACTAGGAATCGAACCCACGATCTCCTGCTTACGAAGCTGTTGTGTTAATCACTGCGTGGACTATCTCGGCATGCTACGGCATTGACACGCTTTCGCACCTAGTGCTACCACTTACCCACAGCCCCCATCCATGTCGTCCGTGCTAATTATAGATTCCCACTGGAGGTCGAACATAAATATGCATCTTCATTGTGGGAAACTGGAATTAGAGAGCACAGAGAAAATGGATGGTGGCTGCGGATAAGTGGTTACGCTAGTTGATAATGTGGGTTGGCGAAGGTGCATGCCAAGACAGTTCACGCATTTGCGGCTAACATTAGAGGTGTGTGGCAGAGTGGTTAACACAACATCTTCGTAAGCGGGAGATCGTGGGTTCGATTCCTGGTCGAACACACATTTTCACTCGTCGCCCCTGATTCCATATATAGTCCCTATGCAGCTGATGTTATTAGTTCCTTCGCTTTCATTCCTTTCTCCCCCTATTCAGCTTTAATTTACATCATATGTATCACGGCTGCGGATTCTGCGCTTTGTATATTCTTTCAGACATGTCTGAAAGAACAGATACCATACATTCATATAAGAATGTTGTTTTATAGCATCAGGGATTTATCGCGAAGTCGGTACCTGAGAAATACGAAGTGGACAAAACTGCAAAAAATACGCTGATTTAGAAACTATGTTCCTGAGTCAATCTTGATTTATGAGAAGATACAACAACTTCTGATACTATCTTTGTCAATGCAGAAATACAACAAAAGGCGAGACGAAAGTTTGAAGAAGTGCTTCCAAAATCTTAAAGCGAAGAATTTGAATGTAGAGGAACTGATCGAACCAGAAGCGACGGAGATAGATTGTAAACTGTCTGTAACGTTACAGAAGAAGCTACTTGTTACCCACCTGGATAACGCTAAAGCAAGGTTAGGACAACTAGATACCTTAAACAGTAGTCAAAAATACGGAGGACAGGAGAGCAATAGGAAACCTCCAAGAGAAACATAAAAATAAAGAAGGGTGTTCTGGCTACCAAAGAAGTTATACCAGGCGTCAGTTAAACCTACAGAAGAAAGGGATTTGCGAGCGCGACATTCTGGGACATTTGGAGAATAATGGAGCAGGAGTGGCGGGTTCAGGTGTCACCAGGCAGAAAAAGTACTGCTGAAGGCAGATGAACCTCCTATTAACAGATATGACGTTAACACACTCTGTAGGTCTCTTGAACATAACCCACACGAGGGAAATTATATCTAGTTCCTGATGCTCTCCTGTATGTAAAGAATAACAGAAGGCCATTAATTCCCACGATATGGACTACAAATAGTAGAGCAGAGCTGATTGGAAGTTTTACACTGTTTGCCATCAAAATTACATCGAGAATGTCAAATTGGGATGCAGTATACTGCTTCATCAGAAATGCACCGTGTCACTTCTGAATGTGTTTTCCAGAATATGATAATTCTTTTTTTACGGCAAAATGATAATTCTTTTTTTACGGCAAGTGTGTCCGGTATCGTGTCCACATTTTTAACTGCTAGGGTCATTTCAGAAGTTGTGTTCACTGTAAGACAGAATTGAAGATAATAATTTATTTTACAAAACACCTTTACGGGCCTTCAATATTCTTGCTTACGAGAGCTTCCCAATGTTTTGGCAACTTCTGTCTGGCGAATAGGAAACCTTCGTTGTTGACATGTCTGATTATTCGAATCATCTCACTGGAAGCTTCACCACTTGTATCAAAACGTTTTCCGCGGAACTGTTCCTTCAGTTTTGGAAGCAAACCAGAGTGTGGTTACTTCATATCAGGACTATACGGTGGGTAGGGAAGTTTTCCAATCAATATTCTTTCGAGTAATTCTCTCAGTGGTAGGGAAATATCTGGTCTTGCACTATCCTGCAAAATGGCACCAGCTGAAAGCATGTCAGGCCTTCTTTCACGAAGTTTTGGACGCAAATAGCTCAAAGATTTCAGTTATGATCCTGTAATTTGAATTGACAGATATCATAGCTTCATTAGCAATTTCCTCACATGTTTTTCGTCGATCCTCTCTCAAAATGTCATTAACAGTAACCTGAGAGCTGTAGCCTGTTGCAGTTGATGGCCTTCCAGTTCCTGAGTTGTCCACAGTGCTTAGGCGACCTTCACGGGAACGAGCAGACCTCCGTGATACTGTGCTATGATGAACTATACTATTTCCACACTCGTGTCTCAAAGCATTGTAAATTTCCTTCGGATTCTTTCCACTTACGGATTCGACTTTGATGTAGGAACGCTGGTCACTACGCATAATCCGAACTGACTCGGTTTTAGCTTCCCTTTTAACACCGAATTACTCACAACACAGTCGCGCGGAACACTAAACACATGTACACTGTGTGATCAAAAGCATCCGGACACCTGGCTGAAAATAACTTACAAGTTCGTGGCGCCCTCCATCTGTAATGCTGGAATTCAATATGGTGTTGGCCCACCCTTATCCTAGATGATAGCTTCCACTCTCGCAGGCATACGTTCAATCAGGTGCTGGAAGGTTTCTTGGGGAATGGCAGCCCATTCTTCACGGAGTGCTGCACTGATGAAAGGTACTGATGTCGATCGATGAGGCCTGGCACGAGGTCGGCGTTCCAAAACATCCCAATGGTGTTCTATAGGATTCAGATCAGGGTTCTGTGCAGGCCAGCCCATTAGAGGGATGTTATTGTCGTGTAATCACTCCGCCACAGGCCATGCATTATGAAGAGGTGCTCGATCGTGTTGAAAGATGCAATCACCATCCCTGAATTGCTCTTCATCAGTGGGAAGCAAGAAGGTGCTTAAAACATCAATGTAGGCCTATGCTGTGATAGTGCCAGGAAAACAACAAGGGCTGCAAGCCTCTTCAATGAGAAACACGACAACACCATAACACCACAGCCTCCTGAATTTACTTTTGGCACTACACACGCTGGCATATGATGTTCACCGGCCATTAGCCATACCTACGCTCTGCCCTCGGATCGCCGCGTTGTGCACCGTGATTCGTCACTCCACAGAACGTTTATCCACTGTTTAATCTTCCAGTGTTTACGCTCCTCACACCAAGCGATGCGTCGTTTGGAATTTACCGGCGTGATGTATTCCTTATGAGCAGCCGCTCGACCATGAAATTCAAGTTTTCTCACCTCCTGCCTAACTGTCATAGTACTTGCAGTGGATCCTGATGCAGTTTGGAATTCCCGTGTGTTGGTCTGGATAGATGTCTGCCTATTACACACTAATAATTTTTTCATAATGGGGGGCCAATGTCATAATATATTTCTTTAAAGTCAGTACCGCCATTAGACTGTTTTTTATTTGGAGTGTTACATTTTCACGATCATGATTTCGGCTTTAAATTGCCATTATCAAGTGTTTTAATGTTATACAGTGCCTAAGATGGCATACTGTCTAATAGTGTATTTTAAATACGACAGTATGCCATCTTATTCACTGTATAACATTAAAACCCTTGATAATGGCAGTTTAAAGCCGAAATCATGATGGTGTAAATGTAAGACTGCAAATAAAAAACAGTTTAATAGCGGTATTGACTTTAAAGAAGTATTACACATTGCGTCCCTCTTCAACTGTCAGCGGTCTCTTTCAGTCAACAGACGAGGTCAGCCTGTACGCTTTTGTGCTGCACGTGTGCCTTCACGTTTACACTATGGATTATTAGGAATGTGGAAATCTCATGTACAGACGTACGACACAAGCGAGACCCAATCATCTGACCGTGTTCGAAGTCCATGAGTTCCGCGCAGCGCCCGATTCTGCTCTCTCACAATGTCTAATGCCTATTGAGGTCGCTGATATGGAGTGACTGGCCGTATGTGGCAGCACAATGCACCTAATATGAAAAAGGTATGTTTTTCGGAGTGTCCGGATACATTTGATCACATGGTGTGTAAGGTGTCAGGCAAATCCAACAACTTCCATGAAATCCCTGATATGATAAGCAAATCCAGTAGTATGTCACATAGCTCCGAATAAATCGTGACATTAAATTAGCCAAAGTAATACGAGTAACGAGTGAGCAAATGGAATACCACAGACTAACACAAGAATGCCTAAATGCATGTCATACTAGCCCACCGTGAGACAGACGCAGTTCCGAGGGAAGAAACGAGAACAGAAGCCGAGAGCAGAACTGTCATAAGCTGGAAGGCCCTACGATAAGGGACGGACACCGCTAGGACCACACCCCAGCTGCAAGTATTATCGTGAGACTTTTTCGCGTCTCTGTTACGTCAGGACCACCCTCCAGCCCATGTTAAAAGCTAGAGCCCTCCAGAAGAACAGTATAGATGTTACGATGACACAAAAAGGGCCACCCCAACCGCAAGTTTTAGCGTGAGACTTTTTACCAGCTAACTAAAAATAGGAAAGCCTTGAACCCCTTCCACTAAATTTAGTTAGTATTAAGATTCTTTTACAGGGAGTGCAGTGGAACTGACGCTGAAATCATTAAGTATTTGTTTTTATCATCGCTAGTCTCACTGAACTCTTTTGAATTCTACATGTGATGTGTGGTCTAGCGTCTCCTTACCAGCAACAGATCCCAGGTTCAAACTAGTCAATTCCCTAAAAAACACGCTCAGAGCGTCGTTGCGCGAAAGTGGTAGGGAGACACGATATAGAACAAACAGACACCACACAGAAAGTTATAAGTGTACGACTGTCACGCCTGAAGTTTCGCTCACAACTGACATAATTTTTTTTACTTGGTCACGGAACCGTAACAGTTGCACATGTGCAGTTTTCAGGACGTTTGAAATGATCATCGTACTTCACAATCGGTTCGTCATTATACAGGCTAATCAACAGTTCGAAAGTAAGGAAAGAGGATTAGGGTTTAATGTCTTGTCCACAATGAGGCCATTAGAGACTGAGCACTGGTTTGTATTATTTCAAGGACGGCGAAGGAAATAGGCCATACCTTTTCCAAAGGAAGCACCGAGACATTTTTCAGGCTTAGGGAAATCAGGGAAAAACTAAATCTGGATCGCCAGAGGTTTTGGAGTTGTCCTGGAGTCAAGCTGGATGTCGACTTTTGCACTAAAGGGCCTACCTAGTGTCTCTATTCTCCTCTCTGTCGCTTCTTCCTTCAGCACATATCAAGCTGTAGAGTAGGACTACTCCAGTACCCTGGTGCGAACAGCATCAACATGTCTGCAGTGTACCTGCCGCGCATACGTCTCAGTTGGCGTAATAAGGGCGCTTATATGTCTACTGGATAACCTAATCATAACAGCAGTTTACTATTCGTCTTTGGGTAAAGACACCCATCACAACGTCCTGAATCTACATTCAGTTTTACCGAGCGTTTGCAGTAGACTGAAGGACACGTCAATGTTGAATTGGGGTAAATGGTTCAAATGGCTCTAAGCAGTATGGGACTTAATATCTGAGGTCATCAGTCCGCTATATTTAGAACTACTTAAACCTAACTAACCTAAGGACATCACCCGAGGCAGGATTAGAATCTGCGACCGTAGCAGGTGCGCGGTTCTGGGCTGAAGCGCCTAGAACCGCCCGTCCACAGCGGCCGGCACACTGGGGTAATAAAACTCATGGGATACCTAATAGTATCAGAACGGGTGTCTTTTTGCCCGGCGTAGTGCAGCAATGATGATGATGATGATTAGTGTTTTAGGGCGCACAACAACGTGGTTATCAGCGCCCGTTCCCAAAATAAATGTTGACGAGTGCAGCCAAGATCTTTTAAACAAGGATCAATTCAGAGTAGTGCAGGAACCGTGGCATGGACTCAACTAGTCGTCCGAAGTCCTCTGCAGAAATATTCTTCCACGCGGTCTCTGCAGCCGTCCATAATTGCAGAAGTATTGCCGGTGCAACATTTTGTGGACGAACTGCCCTCTCGATAATGTTCCAGAAATGTTAGTTGGGACTGATGACGGGCTTCCTGGGTGACCAAATCGTTCGCTCGAATTGTCCAGGCGATTCTTCAAACCAATCGCGAAGAACTTTGGACCGGTGATATTGCGCATTATCACCCATAAGAATTCCATCGTTCTTTGGGAACATTAAATCCAGGAGTGGCTGGAAATGGTTTCCAAGTGGCCGAACATAACCATTTCCAGACAATGATCGGTTCAGATGGACCAGAGGATACAGTCCATTCCACGTAAACACAGCTTACAACATTATCGAGCCACCATCTGCTTGCACAGTGCCCTGTTGAGAACTTTAGTCCATGGCTTCGTGGGATCTGCGTCACACTCGAAACCCACTGTCTGCTCTTACCGGCTGAAATCGGGACTAATTTGACCAGGCCACTGTTTCCCAGTCTTCTAGCGTCCAACCGATATAGTGACGAGCCCAGGAGAGGTGCTGTTAGCAAAAGCACTTACGTCGGTCGCTTGCTAACCATAGTCGAGTAATGCCAAATTTCGGTGCACTGTCCAAACGGATACGTTAGTCATACGTGCCAAATTTTTTCTGCGGTTATTTCACGGAGTGTTGCTTGTGTGTCAGCACTGACAAATCTGAAAACGTCACTCCTCTCGGTCGTTGAATCAGCCATTGCGTTGTCCGTGGTAGCATTGTTGACACACACTCTTGATACTGTGGATCTCGGTGTATTCAATTTACCAACGATTTCCGAAAAGGTATGCCCTATGCATCTAGCTCCAACTGCCATCCCGGGTGTAATTTATTATAACAACATTGTATGTCCTCCGCATTACCTTGACTCAAAGGACCGTCCAGTTACTTGGTGCACACGATCGGACGAGTAATCTTCGATAGGTGATTCTCTGTCACTGAATGGCAATGAAAAGAGAAACATTAGCAGAAACTGAAAGTGTAACGATTTTTTAATTGATCTTTCAACTGGATCTGAGGAACCACATTGCTCTTGAAAACGTAAGAACGAGAGAGATCTAGCAACTACTCGGTGGAAATGAACGAAAATACAAGAGCATATTTCGAGAAATCTCCCTGCCAGGTAGAAGTTGGACGTCACATAACTTGATGTGAGCGTGACTCTAGCGCCGGGGCTGACCTCGCAACACGAGACATTTTAAGGAATGGGAAAAGACAGTGTATCTCAACCAGAACCAATTGATGATGGCGGAAAGGTTATTCGCTGAAATATCGTGGGACTTCAACGATCGCATCCGTTTGGACACCCGAGAGCCCTGGAAACTGTACGAAGGCGGTTCGAAGAACATTCTGTCAGGCACTTTACAGAGTAGCCATGTGGATGGAGATGTAACTGGGAATACGGTCTGGTGTCTCCCATTTGCAGGTTATGGGAGTAAGAATGAGAAGTAGAAACTGCTGGATACTTGCATTATTACTAGAAATTCAGACTGTGAAACCACTTTGAAAAGGAATAACCTGAGAATCAACTTTTGTTCTGAAACACGATTATCTCTTAAATCCACAATTCTTAAGAATGTTGAAGCGGTTCCACCTCGGTTGTTGTTTACACTTACTTACTTTATTTTAGTTCTCACGACAGGCCGATTCCAGCTTCACTTGCCATTCTCAAGCGCAACAAGTGCAAAACTGTAATACGCACGATTATTTAGCAGCGGTCATGGCAGTTATAAAAGCGGGCGCTTACGAGGTGTGGTGTGGCTATAAAATAACGGGACTGATGCTGTCACAGAGTAAGTACGCATGCGCCAAAGGTGAATGACCAACAGCTGTGAAGCGTTAAGCCTTCTCTATCTAATGCAGCATCTCTGGTGTCTGTAGACAAATCAATGTGGCCGTGGTCCTCGTTTGTGTAAGAGCTGTTGTTCCAGAAAAATAAGTGTAACAACAGAGCAACGTACTGTCGCCAATTTAACATGAAAATTGGAAATACCGTTACTGAAACCCTTCATTTACTAGAAGAAGTGTATAGCGAAGATTGTTTGTCATGTACGTGAATTTTTGAGTGGTTCAAGCATTTCCAATATGGCCGAGAAGACGTTGAAGGAGGCTCCCGCCGGGGCGCCCTTCGGCACCAAAAACGAATGAAAATATGGGAAAAGTAGGTAATCGGATTCGATCTGGCCGTCGGTTGAGTATTCGATCGATTGATGAAACTGTGGGAATTGACAAAGAATGCGTAAGGCAAATTTTACATAATCAATTTAACATGAGAAAAGCGTGTGCAAAACCAGCGCCGAAAATTCTCATGATGCAACAGAGAGAAGCTAGTGAAAATGCTTGTACTGACGCTTCGAATACCATTAAAAATGATCCTAATTTCTGGAAAGAATGATAACATGTGTCGAATCTTGGTTTTTCACTTATTACCTAGAAAATAAGTGCCCGTCATGCACTGGAATTGTGGATCTTCAACGAAACTGAAAAAAGTTCAAATGAGCAAATCAAGATTCAAAGCGACGATGTTTTTCTTTCGATATTTACTGAATTGTGTATCTTCACTGGGTTCCTGAAAGTCAAACTATTAATCAACATTACCACCTTGACGTTCTTGCTCAACTCCGTGAGAAAATGAGACAGAAAACGACCTGAATTGTGGAGAAACAAGTCATGGGTTCTGCATCACGACGGTGCACGTGCCTATACCGCATGGCCTGTTACCAGGTTTCTAGCGAAGCACAGTGTTAGACCACCCACATTATTCGGCTGACCTAGCACCATGTGACTTTTACCTATTTCCCATGTTTCGCCGAGCGGTTCTAGGCGCTTCAGTCCAGAACCGCGCGACCGTTGCGGTCGCAGGTTCGAATCCTGCCTCGGGAATGGATGTGTGTGATGTCCTTAGGTTAGTTAGGTTTAAGTAGTTCTAAGTTCTATGGGACTGATGACCTCAGATGTTGAGTCCCATAGTGCTCAGACCTATTTGAACCATTTGAACAAGTTTCCTGTCCATTGAAGCAGTGAAAGAAAAAGCAGCAGGTATCATCAAGGACCTCACAGCGGAAGATTTCCATCAACGCATGCAGCGTTGTAGGCATTGAGGAGAGGAGTATATCGAGGGTGACGGGAACTTCCTTTCTTCCGGGATTGCCAGTTCTGAAAGTTTCGCAGGAGAGCTTCTGTGAAGTTTGTAAGGTAGAAGACGAGGTACTGGCGGAAGTAAGGCTGTGAGGACGGGTCTTGAGTCGTGCTTGGGAGCTCACTTGGTAGAGCGCTTACCCGCGAAAGGCAAAGGTCCCGAGTTCGAGTCTAGGGACGACACACTGTTTTAATCTTCCAGGAAGTTTCTTAGAGTAATGGTCATCGCAGAAAGTGTTGTCATGTCGTTAGATAATGTATGTTCTCACTTTCGTAACAACAGTGACTCTAAGCCGGTTGGACATCGAATCGAACTGACTCTGAGTTCCAGACACGGGTATGTCATTCAATTCTGTGCCACAGTTCAGTGACTGACAAGTGGCGGAGTGACAGTCTCTTGAACCCATGAACAGTGCTTGAACAACATACCACAAACTGAATTTAATACAACAATTACATAAAACAAGTACTCCGCAAAAAACGCAAGACTTCCCCCTGTCCTGTCTGCATTGCCGATCGACACCTCAAAGAATGTCTCTCCTTTCTAGGCACCCTCGCAACACCTTTACCCCACAATCCTCCCTACAGCGCACTGTCCTCAGCTACGAAAAATCTCCAAAATCCCACTATTCCTCAAAGCGCACAAATCTCAAACTGATACCTCTTGCTACGGCCTCATCTGTCCCACCTCAGTGTTTGGGAAGGTCTTCGAATCTACCCACTCCAAAGCATCCAACAAAACCTGAGCCAACACCACCTTCCCGTTAACCAGTGCGGCTTCTGTTTTAATTTCTTCTCTGATGATTAGCTCCTGCACCTCACACATCTCCTAGAGCACCAACTCGACTCCCGTAAATCCTTTCTAGAGAAAGCGCATCACCGTGTACAGCATAGCGATCTTCTTTTAAGGTTCCAGACATACGCAGTTCCGCCTTATTGCGTTCTTTCTATACAATGCCCGTTCCATCCCACTGCACGTGTGCCCCAGGCCTGTGTCCTCTCTCCCTTCCTTTATCTCCACTACACTGTTGATATGCCCATACCACCTCTGCGAGTCCATCTTCTTCAGTATGCTGACAACATCACTTTCCTCTTTCCTCACCCTTTACCTAACACTCCATAACTCCCAAAGATCCCTACAAATCCACCTCAGCCAGTTTACCTCTTGGGAGAGCGATGACTCCTCGTGATCAACCCCTTCAAAATGCAGGCAATAATCATAAGTAGCACCACGTGACCACGACTTCTGCTTTACCACTTACGACCGTCTCTTTCGTCTTGTTACCAGTACCCTACCTATACTCGAAACTGCTCCCCGCTCTCCGTCTTTTCCATCTTCTGTCTCCCCACTACCAACCCAAGCAGCTAACTTCATCTCCATAGTTTCCTACCTAACCGAGGCCTATATTTTCTACTCAAATCTTTCAACCCTGTGGAACATGTTGCCCCGAATTATTTCTCTCCCAGTGCAGATTTTAAATGACTCTGGTCCCGCAACTAATGTAGAAACCTCACCTACTATCTGTTCAACAGAAGCCCACAATAGACTAAAACTGCTAACTGGTCGAACTTGAGGATTACACCCTTCCACTATTGTTCACGCGTACAAACACCTGTTCTTACCCATTCTTTGCTATGCATATGTCGCATGGATCTCCGCTACACCAAAGAACAGTAATTTCCCCAAATCCTAGAATACCATGCACTCTCTTCGCATTCCAGATCAGTTTACTATGTTAGTCTTCCACCATCTTCTCGAATTCCCCCCTTCCTCACCCACATCAAACACCTGCGAATCTCTTACACCATCTGATGACTAGATTCTGGTAAACCCCACAGCCTCCCCTGTTTACCAGCCCTGGTATTCTGCCATGTACTTACAAACACGTGCCACCCTCCCATTTTAAAGAACTCTCTTTTCCAGACAATGAGATCCTCACAGATATTTCTCCCTCCAACCAATTTTCAGTGTTCCCCACCTATCCCCCTTCTCATCAGGGCTGACCTCCACCTTTCCCTCTCCATACATCCCCATCCCTTTCCTTTTGTTACCACTAGCCTACCCAAACACGAAACTCCTCCTCTTTCCCATCTTCTTTCTTCCCACTACCCACCACACGACTCTCCTTCACCTCCATAGTTTTACTACCTAACAGACGCCTATCTTTTCTACCCACGTCTTACAACCTATAGACAATGTTCTCCCCTCCCGAAATATTTTTCACCCAGTGCAGGTCCTTCTGATTTTAAGTGAAAGTACAGTGCTTTTCCTTCGAAGCGATCTGTTCTTAAAATGTACCATGTCCATTACGATTCCGTGCCTCAACGGGTAAAAACAAACCCCTATAAGATAGCTTAATTGTCCGTCTGTTTGCCCGACTGTTAAAAACCCTTTTTCTCAGAACGGGTAGGCGTATCAAGTTGAAATTTACATCGCATACTGCAGTCTATCCCATTGGCGGTGTAAAAAATTGAAGCTTCTAAGTCAATGTAATCAAAAGACACAGCCATTTATGTCACATATTTGAATACTCTAAAACGCACTTACCAAAACCTGCAGGATACCTCCCTGTGATCTGCTATGACAAAATTTTTCAGGAAGGAAGGTCTCATAGCACAACCAAAGCAAAAAATCCGAAGATTGTAAATTTGTAATTACATCACACGAGAAAAAAATTTTGTTTGTCATTTCTCGTCTGGCTCTGTCTGTTCGTTCGTCTGTTAAGATCCCTTTTTCTCACGAACAGATAAACGTATCAAGTTGAAATTTATGTCACGTACCAAGATCTGTAGGCCCTAGTCTGCGAATGATTGTTTCACTTGCAACTTGAAAGCCTTATCTACGTGCAGTAATGGCTCCTGGATGGATCAATTCCGAGTCGCATCATATGAGCAATAAAGTCATTCCGTACATCGCGTTTGACTGTTAACATTGCGACTCCGTCAGCCTGAATGCAGAACTGCTGATTATTATTGGAACTAAAACATTCTCGGTAATCTTGGAATACCTGGGACTCATATCTTGCCGCTATCAATGTCAGTAACAGGCAAAAATGGTCGAGAATGTCGATTCCCAGACTGGATGAACTTTTTTTTTTGGATCATCAGTCTACTGACTGGTTTGATGCGGCCCACCACGAATTCCTCCCCTGTGCTAACCTCTTCATCTCAGAGTAGCACTTGCAACCTACGTCCTCAATTATTTGCTTGACGTATTCCAATCTCTGTATTCCTTTACAGTTTTTGCCCTCTACAGTTCCCTCTAGTACCATGGAAGTCGTTCCCTCGTGTCTTAGCAGATGTCCCATCATCCTGTCCCTTCTCCTTATCAGTGTTTTCCACATATTCCTTTCCTCTCCGATTCCGCGCAGAACCTCCTCATTCCTTATCTTATCAGTCCACCTAATTTTCAACATTCGTCTGTAGCACCACATCTCAAATGCTTCGATTCTGTTCTGTTCCGGTTTTCCCACAGTCCATGTTTCACTACCATACAATGCTGTACTCCAGACGTACATCCTCAGAGATTTCTTCCTCAAATTAAGGTCAGTATTTCATATTAGTAGACTTTTCTTGGCCAGAAATGCCTTTTTTGCCATAGCGAGTCTGCTTTTGATGTCCTCCTTGCTCCGTCCGTCATTGGTTATTTTACTGCCTAGGTAGCAGAATTCCTTAACTTCATTGACCTCGTGACCATCAATCCTGATGTTAAGTTTCTCGCTGTTCTCATTTCTACTACTTGTCATTACCTTCGTCATTATCCGATTTACTCTCAAACCATACTGTGTACTTATTAGACTGTTCATTCCGTTGAGCAGATCATTTAATTCTTCTTCACTTTCACTCAGGATAGCAATGTCATCAGCGAATCGTGTCATTGATATCCTTTCACCTTGTATTTTAATTCCACTCCTGAACCTTTCCTTTATTTCTATCATTGCTTCCTCGATGTACAGATTGAAGAGTAGGGGCGAAAGGCTACAGCCTTGTCTTACACCCTTCTTAATACGAGCACTTCTTTCTTGATCGTCCACTCTTATTATTCCCTCTTGGTTGTTGTACATATTGTATATGACCCGTCTCTCCCTATAGATTATCCCTACTTTTTTCAGAATCTCGAACAGCTTGCACGATTTTATATTGCCGAACGCTTTTCCAGATCGACAATTTCCTATGAACGTGTCTTGATTATTCTTCAGCCTTGCTTCAATTATTAGCCGTAAAGTCAGAATTGCCTCTTTCGTGCCTGGATGTACTACCTCCTATATACATAAATAAGTTTCTACGGAATCTTCAGTGCTCGAGTTCCTACTCGCACCTGGCCAGTTTTTATTTTTAGGTGCCCGTCTCTGATTTCTCATTTAAAAATAAATCCTATCCTGGTGTGTTTATTTTCTCATTTTTGGCTTTATTTTTAAAAACTGTCTTGGCTGAAGAGCGGAATACTCCAATTACCTCCGGCAGCCTACCCTCCGCCCATATCGGGGCGAGGGGAATGAAATAACGATAAAGGAAATAAAGGATGCTGTCATAATTAAGGTCTATGCGAACCAAAAATGGCGCTGACAGACTGAGGCGCTCCAAGCACCGTCGAGCGATCCGTGTTGATACTTGTCTTGTTGCTAACAAGCCCATTACCCGACTCAGGGTACGTTACGTGGCTGTTCACTGCTGCACGGTCGAGAGAGCAATACGAGAGTTGTTTGGTAAGTCTGACACAAAAACAAGAAAACAACTCACCTTACTTGTCGACATAGTCTCCTTGGGGGAACATACGCCGGCCGCTGTGGCTGAGCGGTTCTAGGTGCTTCAGTCCGGAACCGCTCTGCTGCTACGGTCGCAGGTTCGAATCCTGCCTCGGGCATGGATGTGTGTGATGTCCTTAGGTTAGTTAGGTTTAAATAATCCTAAGTCTCGGGGGACTGATGACCTCAGCTGTTAAGTCCCATAGTACTTAGAGCCATTTGAACCATTTTTTGAGGAATATACACTCGACTCAGTGACTCTCCTGCTTTTTCATCCCATTGGAAAAATAGTTTCTGTGAAACTGTGCAAAATACTTGTTGCTGCAACTACGACTTCTTCATTTGGTGGACATCTCTTCTCAGCAAGATAAAGCTTCAAGTTACGGAACAGGAAGAAGTCACATCGGGTTAAGTCTGGTGAAAACGGTGGATAAGGAACCAATTCAAAGACTAGTTCATAAAACTTCGCCATTGGGAGAGCTCATCTCAAATCATACATGTCAAGAGTGAATGTGTCACATCACTTAAAAAGTTTGCTGACAAAAATGTATGTTGAAGTTCTCCATGATACATCTACAAAACTACAATGTTTATATTTTCTGTTGATTCGTTAAAACGCTACAGACTTCTCCAAATGAGAAATGAGAGTATATGTGAAAATGTAACGAAAGAGAAAACTGAAAAATTTTAATACAAAAAAGAAACAAAAATGGTAGACATCTGAGTCTATGTTCAATAAATAGTTTGTTCCTAATACTATGAGACATGTTATTACATACAAACTTATTAGCTTTACTTTTTTTAAGTGATCTATGAAAATTGTAACTTTTCCGAATTTCAAAATTTCGAATTGTCACAGGATGTTAACTGTCTTGAGAATTGATAAAGTGGAAGTACTGCTGTCAGCTATGACATTAATGCATGGAATTCTTAAACTGTCAAAATATTTGTACATTAAGATGAAAGAATCTGAAATATTATGGTTGTTATAAATTATTTTCTCCAGGAGCCCCATCCTAAGTGTTCTAAAAATTTCATGATAGCTTAATTGGTCATCGTACTTAAGGTATGTGCAATCAGAGTGGGTAATACTTGTCTGTGCAAAATGGGAGAAATTTTTTAGGTAGACCTAGCTCTACTCTCAAGGTCTAAAAATCATACACTTAAATATTTAAATTGATCCCTCATTTTAATGTCCTGCAAAACTCGTATTTCTGAATAAAAATAATTGCTTTACTACATTACAAACATTGCAAGTGAGTGGGAAAACAACTCATAATTTTGTTCAAAAGCATTTTATAAAAAAATGAGGTACAGAACATTAATTCCCATTTTTCTTTTTATGATATTATTCATAAGTTATTATTGTATTCTGTCATGATTTTACTTCTTCATGACTTTCCATGAATTAAAATTGCCTAAAATGTAACAATCAACACTGCACTGTTGAAAAAAGTTCATTTGTTTTTTTTATCTACATGTCATTGAACTTGAATAACCAAGCAGAATTTGCACACAGTCAACCATCATCCAAGAAGAATGGTACTTGGGAAATTGGAACTGCACACATATCTTTTGATGATGGCCATTTGAAAGCATTAGCAGGACTATGAGGTGTCGTACAGGAGACGGTTATGTCTTACACCTCATGAGAGACACTTATGGTATGTCCCACCCACCACTTATTGTCATACTCACAAGAAATGAAGTGGCTCACTGAAAAGTCTTCTAATGTTACTGTGGTCTC